>NC_088307.1:27467851-27767851 GCF_032854445.1 Liolophura sinensis | reverse complement strand
TGTATATATTGTTTCACTACATGTGTATAAAGTCAATTAAAACGTCACAGGTAACACATGACTGTAAGCGCTAAACAAAACAAGTATAAGGTGAAACACGAACAGAACAAATAGAGGTATTAAGTGAAATACAAAGAGAACATGTATTAAGCGAAACACACACAGAACAAGTACTGAGTGAAACACAAACAGAACAAGTATTGAGTGAAACACACACAGAACAAGTATTGAGTGAAATACACACAGAACCAGTATTGAGTGAAACACACAAAGAACAAGTATTAAGTGAAATACAAACAGAACAAATATGATTTATTGATTTATTTATTTGACTGGTGTTTTACGCCGTACTCAAGGAACAAATATGAAGTGAAACATAAACAGAACATGTATTAAGTGAAACACAAACAGAACAAAACTAGTATAAATCATGAAACACACCTAGATTACTGCATAGCTAACAAGTATATATTGTGTGCTGTGAACGCAATATATTTGTTGGTATCAGCAAAAGTCATTCTTACATGTAAAAACCTCTTGACGAACACCGTTTCGGTATAGCGTTAGAGTAAAAACAAGTGAAAAGTGTTATCTAGCAGTAATCGTCTCTCGGTATAGCGTTAGGGTAGAAGTAACGAAAAATGTTATCTGGCGGTTGTCGTAGTCTAAGTGTGTCTACTACAATGGAACATTTGGTGTCAGACATAACATGAGCCTTGTTTTGTGTGGACGTGGTTTACTATTCTGTGGGCTTGGCTTACTAGCCTGTGGAAGGGGGTTTTATTAGCTGAGAGCTGTGTTAACTCTCTGCGGTGGATTGGTCAAATGTTCGGCCATATAATAAAAAAGTCTTGATCTTCTAACGTGTTTTAGTTGTATTACGATAATAATGAGTGTACGATAATAGTTACATGCATTACAACTGACTGTGCCACTTGCCAATCCGCTGTCTTTATCTTAAGGTCTTAAAACGATGTGGGACTTCCTTGGCCGAGGATGTAAACACGCCAGCACGGCGCAATGACCCAGGAGCCTCTTACCAATGCGATCCAGCTTATGCTGGGGTTCCTGTCCGGTCGTACATGGAAAGGTCTTGCAGCAACCTAATAAGTGAAATATTCGTGAGTACGGCGTAAAACACCAAACGAGTGAATCAACAAGTCCTAGAAAGATGAGCTATAAGCAGGTTATAAGGCTGGTGTAGCACCCACTTCGATTCAGAGCAAATGATTTTCTATCGTTTTTCCAGGTATGTTAAAGGTGTTTTTTTTTTTAGATTTTGACAAGTGAAAGTTTTATTTGTTTTATCGCACTGGTAGACTTATTAATATATAGGTGACGCCATGTAGCATTATCCCAAATAAAGGCAATGCTATATTCTACAGATGCTTAAAAGGTGATACGATCTGTGCCAGTGAATGGTTAGGGGTTGTATTTACGCAGTTTTCTCCTTTGTTACCTTTTGAGTAAAACTGTTTTTTTTTCATCTGATAAGTAGTAGCACTCCTGCATTTCCATTAATCCAAAAATTCTCATTTTATCTCTTGTAGAACAAAATATTCGATCTCCAGCCACTGAAGGAAGGTAAGGCTCAGCTTTGCAATATGACGTCATCGGAATTGGGACCCATACTGAGCCAGTTTTGTGACAGAGCCCCGGCTCATTGGTTCAATGTCACAAAGAAAGTTGCGTCATTTCAAACTAATTTGGTTGTGTACTTAGTTTTTAACAAAGTTGACACCATATTTAACATTCTTTACATGCTGTTTTCAGAGTTTGTCTAAATATTTACAACACATAATGAACATTTTATTTACTTAATTTTTTGTTAAGTACGGCGTAAAACACCAATCAAATCAATTAATTTTAGTTGGTTAAGATGACTGTGGAATTACGAATTGCCTAATTATGAATTAGCGAATACTTCAGTTGACAGTTCAGTATAATCGTCATAGTCTTCTCTAATGGATTGATGAGACAACTTCATTACGTGGTTACGTAATGCAGGCGTATGTATATTGTAATATTTTGTTTCTCTGTCACCTTTATCTACAATTTTGCTCCTTTAAATCTTATTATTAGAATTCAGACACCCCTGGAACAAACCACGAGTGGTTTTATTCTCCCCTTCCATGCAAACTGCCACGTTTCATGAGCATGTTGTAATCTTTTGGTGAAATCAAAAAGGTCAGCTAAATCAGTCTAGATGAAACTCCGAATGGAAGTGGTTAGAGTCACGACCATGGGCCGTCAACGTTTGTACAGAATCACGATCCAGTATTTATTTCATTCGGCAATAACTCTATGTGGTGTTTTCAGTAACTGTTCATGCTCTCAAAAATTATCAGTCAGATTGTCTGAGCGATGCTACTTGTTGAATTATTATAATGATATTGCAGCAGGATATTCTTTTAAATAAAACACAAATGCTTTACGACAGCGGTCAGCATTATGGTGGGTCAATACGCTGCGCTAGTGAGCTAACCAACTGAGCCACGGAGGCCCCGTCAAAATAAACATGAATGAACATGAATGAAAGCTGACAGGACATAACGCTGAATGTGAATGAATGAATGAATGAAAGATTATGGCTTAACACCACATCGGCAATATTTCAACCATATCGTGGCGAACGCTGAATGTGATACAGTATTATGTTATGATAGTTTCAATCAGAGTTTCTGTTCAAATAAACACATTTTTTTTTGGAGTGTAGAGTATTCTTTGCCCAGTGAGAAACCGAGCAAAGATCCTTCCTGATTTGACAACTCTACACACACAATTTTAATTAATCGTTTTAAATGAATAAATTGCTCCTATCAATGATGCTTGCATACAAACACTGCGAGATAGTAAATGTTTTATGTTAATACTATCATATAGCGTAAATAACTTGATGTTCAGACATGGTTAAGGTTTCGGGTAGGTAGAGACTACTCACGGTTTGTCCCTGTCGAGAACGGGGTCCCCCTGGATCGTGTACTATCTCCCACCTTATTTAATATGCCAATTAATGATATGCCGAAGGCTATTTCTCCTCAGCTAAAATGCTCGTTATTTGCAGATGATAGGGGCATGTGGTTTCATCCCCGGAGTCATAAATTATGTACTCCATATATACAACAAGGGTTAGATGACATTGTGAAATGGAATTTGTCTTGGGGGTATAAATTTTCCTCAGCTAAAACTGAAGCCGTTATTTTCACTCGTAGAGCTGTTAATGCCGTAGTTATAACACTCAATAACTCCCCTGTCAAATTATCTAAGCCCTTCGTTACCTCGGTGTTATCTTTGATAAGCGTCTAACTTGGGCAAACCATATTGAGTATGTCATCTCTAAATGCCAGAAAGTTTTGAACCTGATGAGGACTATTTCTGAGAAATCTCGGTGAGGCGGATAGGGATTGTCTGCTTCTGTTATATCGTTCTCTGATCCGTTCTACGTTTGAAGATTGTGCAATACCCTTAAGGAGAAGTTCGATTCCATCCAGTCCACTACGGGTGTGTACAGGAGGTTTGCGATCCACACCACTTATAACTATGCCGGTCTTTTGTAATGAGTGGCCTTTGTATCTCCGGCGGCGCCTGCGCATCCTCAAATGCTTATTTAGGTTACCATCTGATGCACATAACTCGGCATCTAGCGCAATCAAACCTTCCTATTAAGATTAGTTATATGAAGGTAAAGATAATCATGCCTTGTCATTCAGCTTGAGGTACAAAGCGATCTCATCATCTTTACGATGTAATGACTTAAACATTCACCCCTCGTTTGTCCCTGACTTCGCCGCCATGGAAATTGTATCCTACCTCTATTTACACATGACTTACATAGCAAAATTAAGAAGGCTGACGACCCCCTCCGTCGCTGTGTATTAAAGATCATATTAAGTCTAGCTGGTCTGAGAACTTACATGTATACATAGATGCGTCTGAATGCCCAGAGAGTAATTGTGTAGGTGCCTCATTTTGTCCCTGAAATGAAATATAACCGATCCTTCAGACTGTCCAATCTCGTTTTTGTGTTTACTGCTGAACTCACTGCCATTATATGTACAATGAAATTTCTGTTCGAGTTAAAACCTGCCCATTTTGCTGTTTTCACGGAATCTTTGTCCTCGCTACAGGCGGTGTTTAACTGCATGTGGACAAAGAAATACGACACTTGTGTACTATGCTTAACTTTCAAGAGGTTGATATCTCATTTGAATGTGTACCAGCCCATATCCGTGTACCTGGCAATGAACTGACTCCTTAGCAAAACAGGTTATTTCTTTCTTTCTCCCACACTATTCCCTTATCAATCCAAGAAGCACTTAGCAAATGTACTTAGCAAACCCAAACTCGTTGATACTTTTCAGCAGGACTGGAATAATTCAGGCAAGGGTAGATTTTTCTACTTGACCAATCCCTCGATTAATACGAAGTCTTTCGAATTGTATCCGGGCACCTACCCACAAATTTGTATTTGTATCTCTTCGTTAACCACGACACTCTAAAATGGGTTTGTTCGAAGAGTGTCACGTAGAAGACTCGACCACCCATCTGCCACAGCATTGCCACATACAATAAAGTGTTCCAAGCTGTGGCAAATTTTCTTACCAGCTGCCATAGTTATTAACTAGATTTAACCATACATTTTGTAGTTAAAAAATATATATACAAATATATTCTCGACCTCGTTGTAAAAAGTAGGAATTGGCGTAAATCGTCCAATTAGGGTGGGTACACGCCATTTCAAATTTATCCACCCCCATGGTAATAACACTTAATTATTTAATTGAATACTTAATTAATGTATCTATATTTTGTTTGTTTTTGTTACAGGTTAAAAAAGTAATACATCTACACGACTATCAACTTCTTACCACCACAACACGGAGTCGTGTAGACCGTTTGGAATGTCATTTCCGAGTCACTTACCACAACTCTGAATTATGGTTACCAATAGTATGAAGAATAAAACAAAACAAAGCAGATGCTGCATGTATACTAACATGTGAAACTCGATGAAACATAACGTAACGTACATGTATTTAGTAAATGTAGAGACCAAGGGGTAAGCACGCCAGCGTGGCGGAGCCTCTCCCCAATTTGGTAGCTGAGAGTTCAAGTCCAGCTCAATTTGATTTCCTCTCTGGTCGTACGTGGGAATCTCTGCAAGCAATCTGCAAAATAATTGTGGGTTTCTGACGGGCTGTGACGGGTTTCCTTCCAGCGTATTGCTGGCTGTGTCGTATCAGGGAAATATTCTTGAGTACGGCGTAAAACAAGAATCAAATAAATAGAAAGATAAATCATAGTACATGTACCACTAGGCCAACAAAAAACACCAGATGTAACAAACAGGGGTTAATGCATGCACAGGGCATGAAGAAACTGATACGGCGTTGTCAGGCGAAATTCTTGTTGATCATAACATTAATTTGATCCCATGTGCCCATGTCTGTAGATTATATACACAAACTGTTGCTATTACCTTCGGTATTATTTTGTTTGTCTATTTTTCTGACTAGCTGTTTGACTTCCGTCGTTACACGTAACCCTAATGTGGAGTGGTAAATAGAGTTAAAGTATGCCACGTGATCATTACAGATGTAACAGCCTGTCTGTTACTTTGGCCCTCCCCTCGCTCTCTGCAAGGCTACAATCTCTACACACGATCACGTTACGAGGTGTGCTCTATGAGCTACACCCAACAAAAATATAAACGCGCCAAGCAATTTTATATTGTTTACTCGACAATTAGGATAAGTGTACATTATCAATTGTGGCTTCAATTTCCTCCAAATTTTCATATTTCAGGTCAATAATACAGGAGCTATGGCAGCGAGAAAACAGAAAGGTGAGTAATCACAGTTCGCGCTGTTCGTGATGCTAACGGTGGACAGTCTCGGCACTGAATGCTTTGTACTGTGATTTAGCGACCAAGCTGCTTTTGCCTTGCCACGGCTCATGGATTATTGCTCTAAAATGTAAAAATCTGGTGGCAGTTGAGGCCAGAATTGATAATGGATATTTATCCTACATGTTGAGTTAACATGTCAGTTAATTCAGATGGAAGGCAATATAAAATTGCTTCGTGTGTTCATATTTTGTTGAGTGTACATAGCTGGGACCAGTACGCTTGACCGAGATTTCTTCACTGAGGCACAAACAAACCCAAGTGGCTACATGTATGTTAAAGTATTGCAATTTGTCTTCACACGCAATTCAGTGCCCTTTGTACGCGTCGTCGACATCTGAGACTATACACGCATTCGAGCATAGTTTGAGGTCAAAATCTTAAAAGGAGACATAATCACCCAAGATAGGTAAGGTTGTGGGCTAAGCATAAATGACGGTGTGCTTTTCTATATTCCCTGTATGACCCGTTCTGTGCATGCATACTGATGGATACAGCTGTTATGCTCACTGCATTTCATTCACAGGTTTTATGCTTAAAAACCACCGGGAGCCCACTAAACGTGTACAATATATGCACAGTTGCTGCATGACACCCACTGTTATTGGTGATTAATATTGGTTAATTGGTTAGTTCTTTTTCATTTTCCCAATCAGCTGATTGCAAGTATGGATTTGTAATAGGTGGCATCAAGTACAAAACACACCTGTACAAATGCGGGTGAGAATAAGAGGAATAAAGAACGGGAGGACGCCTCCGAGGCCGGGGTGATTAGCGTGCCTGCATGACGCAATGACCCAAGAGTCTCTCAACAATGCGGTCGCTGTAAGTTCATACCCAGATCATGCTGGCTTCTACGCTTGTAGAATTGCAGGTGGGCATAGGTGTCATACGGAAAACGCATGTAGAAGACAGACATTGTGTAGGCTGTGATATACTGGGCCCGGTTGTTAAAAAATGTTCTGTCTAATACCGGTACTAAATCACATTATATATCTACGATTTTTTGCAAAACCTAGCGACTAATACAGTTGTGCAAAGATCAAAACTGAAGACTTGGTTTAAAGTTAAGTCTAGAATCAAGTCTTAGGACGGTTTCGAACCACCGACCTCTGGAGGATAAGCTACAGTTTATACTTGTTTGTCCAATATTTAATACTTTAATTGTGAGGTATTTACTTTTGTTTATTCCTTAAGCATACAAGTTTGGATTCCCCCACGGACAGACGTGGGAAGGTTTGCCAGCAACTTGTGCATGGTCCTGGCTTTCCCCAGTGTTAAATGTGTAAAATGGGTTTCCCCAGCGTAAATCGTATAAATGCAAAATTAATAAAAAACAATAAATAAATTGAAGCTTGTAAATAAGGCTTCAATTGTACAAAACCATTGCTGACTGAAGTCAAAATTTGATATACAGTTTTAAAGTTCAATGAATAAAAATATTTATCTCTTCATAAATGGGATCTTAAATGAACTCTGCAAAATTTCGACTTTTATTACCAACAGTTAATCATTATGACGAAGGGTTTGTAGGTTTTTGATACCTAAGGCAGAAATACACATGCAGAGTGCTCCATGCAGAGTGGTCAGACACTCCACCATTCATTTTACAAATACATATATATTCAACACA
The DNA here is from genome assembly GCF_032854445.1 of Liolophura sinensis. Taxonomy (NCBI): domain Eukaryota; kingdom Metazoa; phylum Mollusca; class Polyplacophora; order Chitonida; family Chitonidae; genus Liolophura; species Liolophura sinensis. The sequence continues at coordinate 27,760,313 of NC_088307.1, read as the reverse complement.
TAATGTAAGCACGTCACTAAGTAGACAATAACAGATTTAAAACTATTCTTTCCTGTTCTTTTTATTTCTTTAAAAGTTTCTCTAGTGGACCAGGAGTTTCTAATTTGTGTGCCTACCCTGAACACGTATCCTTTTTCGCAGACATTAATCGGGGTTCCGTGCAGACAGTAAACAGTGTAATGTGACACACACGCAGGCTACAGTGGATATGTTCTCGGGCCCAGTCAGTGACAGTCACAGTCAAGGCACCCGTGCTGTTTACTGCCTTTAGTTTACACGTGTACACTTCTAATTCCACCTGCTTTAGGCTCACGTCCTCCTTTATCTTCTGCTCATTCAAGATTTGATGAATTCAGAAAAAAGTTTTTTTTGCTTGTATGCAAATGGAGTTGTGGAAATTCTCTCTTTAGATTGTTTGCAAACAAGCCAAATTCGGTCTCAGACATGAACATACATTTTCAGCTTTAAGGTTCAAGAATTTCCAAATGTAGATTGCCTTTTGAAGTTCCACGAGTGAACATGAAAAAATTCCTAAAATATATCAATAAATCGTTTGCAGTCAATGTATGCTTGTCTTGTGTGATCGCTGTGAGTTCGTCCATCTCATGCTGGATTTCTCTCCGGTCGCACTTTGGAATGGCTGACAACAAACTGTTGGTCCTTGGCGTGAAACACCAATCAGATAAGTAAAAAAATGTATTCTTTCGATGTTCCAAATCTTGTCTTCTGATTTGTTGTCGGTATTTCTGTCTTCTCAGTGGGTATCATGGATCCGTAAAGCCGGAGATGTGGACATACACGGGTCGGTTTTATCTGATGACAAAGAAGAAACGATTCTCATGGTGTCGGCGGAGGCGTACAAGATTAGCGAGGAAAACTCCATGGCCCTTCATGACTTTAAATTAGTGAGTAGAAATGTCTATAGATATCCAAACAGTATTATAATATAACATACTCTGCACTGAGCTATCTGAGTCGTGAACACATCCAATGTATAGACAGACACACATCTTATATTAGATCATACTAAAGGATTGAAATTATTTAACATTTCCTCTTTTCGGACTCACCCATTGTCTTTATACTCTGACTAGGTGGGGCGCCATGTGTGGTGTCTTCAACTTGATATTCCAGTGAGACAGCACTAGAAATATTGACACCGGTCTGTTACAAGGAGATAGCGTTATGGTACCATCAGCTTCATAGTGAAGGCAAAGCTAAAACCCGCAGAAACATGGGTGGCTAAGCTTGTTGGTCATAGTCTCCAGTCGTGATTGTTACATGCTTGGGATAAATATGAGTTCATAATGAATCACAAAGCCTTCCTCAGTAACAGCTGTAAGTCTCTGTAGTCTTGGTTTGTGGGGCGTGCGTACAGCGATGTGCTGATATGATGTGGTGTGGTTTCTGTCCAACTAGGGTTACGTGGCGCTGAGAGACTTTGGCCGGGACATGTGCTTGGTTACCAATGTGAAAATCCCCGATTTCTGGTCCGTCAAGCAGATGTTGGAAGACAGACGAGTAAGTCAGCCCCATATATACTTTTGGATCTCTGTGTTGCAGAGACCTATTCAACTATACACTTAAAAATATATATACCTTGATTATTATTCTTAGTATATAGATCAAATTATGCAAACGTGTTACCTTTTGTAAAGATTGTAAGGATTTCAGTTATTTTCTTGTGACAATAAACTTTCTGTTTTATCGCAGTGGCAAACAGCTTCGGGATTTACACAATGTTCACATATAAAATGAAAGAAAACATAAAGATTTGAAGTTTCAAATGCTAATCATCTTTCTCATTTTATTCTTAATGAAAAAATACTTTGATTATAAATGCTGTATTAGTCAACTAAATAGATAAGTGTATTTTATACATATGCATTCCATCTCTTTCAGGGTAAAAGGCTCAGCCATTGAAGCAGGGCAAAGGAGAGCTCCGCAATATGACGTCATCAGAATTGGGGCCCAAGTTGAACCAGTTTTGTGACGGAGTTCCAGCTCATTGGTTCGATATTACAGAGACAGGTGCGCCATTTACGTGACTGATTGCCTTTTGTGTTTAGCTTGGTTTATTATTATACGTTTAATTTTTTGTAGACTGGCGTTTTGTGAATTGTTACATGAAGGTTTACCGTCAAAAATCTAACTCGTGTGTTAAAGTACTGTACACTGAACAGTCATTTATCCAATCGGTCACTCAGTAAATCAACCAGTCTTTATCCCAATGTATTCTCATTCTACCTCTGGAGGAATGGTGAAAAGGCAAGTTGAAGTGAAGCTCGGGGCTGAACTGGAAAGGATACCACCCGTGGGAGACAGACCAGTAGCGTGTTTACAAGCTCGTTTGTCTTGCGAACTTTCCATTAGTTTTTAACTTAATGCAATGTAGCAAACAAATTTAATTGTTTATAGTGAACCAGTCAATCCATTCAGCTTCATCCAAGAGTGTTTTTAGTTTAACCCCTGAGTAATTGGGAAGAGACAAATTGATTTATTGATCCATGGCGACATTAAAAGGGGTGAGCCTATAGGCGAGAGACCAGTCGCATGTTAAGTAGTCGCAAACAATGGAATCCTTCTACTGGATATTAGCTTAATGTGACGAAGCACTTGGAATTAACTAAAAGTTTTCACATAGTATTCCCATTGGCCATTTTTTTATATTTTAAAATTGCGTCATATACCGTAGGCATCTCCATGACGAGTATATTTGTGACATGACCATATCGCTATGTTCTATCACTGACTCCGAAAAAAGTTATATTTATTTTGTTTTTCAACAAACAACTTTATGTTTATGGTGAATTTTAGAATAAATGAAGCCGAAGATATCAAAGTATCAATATCTCTGTTACGTTCTCATGTCTGTTTATAAGAGCTTATTAATACTATTCCCACGGTGTGACATGCGACGCCAGCGACGCGTGAAACAGATTACCTTACTATAAATTTTAGATTAAAAGTGATAAATGCGACGTCAGTGACGTGCATAACATATCAACCTCTAGGTGTTGTTCCAGCCGCGTTACATATACATTTTTTGTATTTAATCATTTGACTGATGTTTTACGCCGTACTCAAGAATATTTCACTTACACGACGGCGGCAAGTATTATGGTGAGAAAAAAGCGGGCTCTCTGTCCGGGGGAAGCTCACGACTTTCCGCAGCCTAGTGGAATACCTTCGAAGGCAACCCCTTTGGTGAGTGGTTCCTGGGTCATTGTTCTTGACTAGCACTCTGACTACAGGGCCACAAAGGCACACTGGACAGATTATAGGTACTATTCAACCCGTGCTACATGCAGGGCTAGTGACATGTACAACACACCATCTCATGGGAGATATTAACTGTTAAATGCGACGCCACTGACGTGCACAAAGTAACAGCTTATAGAAGCTATTCCATCCGTTACATGCGAAGCTAGTGACGTGAACAACATAGAGTATAGCTTATACGTGTTGTTCCACACGTGTTACACGTGACGCCAATGACCTGTACAGGACACCAGGTTATGGGGCATTTTCACTCTGTGTTAAACGCGACGCCATTGGCGTGTACAACGCAACAGCTTATAGAAGCTATTTCATCCGTTACATGCGACGCTAGTGACGTGAACGACATAAAGGATAGCTCATACGTGTTATTCCACACGTGTTACATTCGGTGCCTGTGACCTGTACAACACACTATGCTATGGGTCATTTTTACTCTGTGTTAAATGCGACGCCATTGGCGTGTACAACGCAACGGCTTATAGAAACTATTCCATCCGTTACATGGGACGCTAGTGACGTCAGCAACTTACAGGGTAGCTTATAGGTGTTGTTCCACATGTGTTACTTGTGGCATAAGTGACGTGCGCAACATACAGGATAGCTTATACGTGCTGTTCCACACGTGTTACATGTGGCGTCAGTGAAGTGTGCAACAGTATGGCCTACACTGTACCTCTGCAGTACATCTGTAGTAGAGTAGACAGTGACAGTGACATGTTACAGGAAATTACTGACCAATCGTACGGTAATACCTGTGTAGATAGCTGCACTATCTCCAATAAGCTCGACAGCTGTTTCAATTAGTGCATCAGTGTCCCGTGAGTCATACGTGGGATAAACAAAAGCACTTCGGGATCATTTATGCCTACGCTACAACATTACAGACCTGGACAAATGCCAAATATTCAGCCGTCTGATTTGTATGTGTATTTGTGTCTCATTTCAACTTGAAACTATGTTTGCACCCATTTAAAGCTGCTGTTGTCACGAAGACTATTATAGAATGCACGAAACTTGCTCAAATGGGTGTAATTGCCGAGAGTTTTAATGCTTTAACCTAGCTACATGTTGGCTACGAAGACCACCACATCAAATGTAGCTGGCCCTGAAAAAACTTCCACTAAATAGTGTACTTCACTTTGGCGATGGAGATATAATAGCTACACTGCCATATGTGAACGTATCTGAAACGAAAGGAATGGCTATAGATGAGCTTTATATTGATAGGTAGTTGTGTATATAGATGAGTTGTATATTTATAAGTAGTTGTATGTATAGATGATTTGGGTATTGATAGGTAGTTCTATATATAGGTGAGTTGTAAGTTTTTAGGTAGTTGTATGTATAGGTGAGTTGTATATTTATAGATAGTTGTATGTATAGATGAGTTGTATATTTATAAGTAGTTGTATGTATAGATGATTTGTATATTGATACGCAGTTGTATATATATATATATATATATATATATATATATATATATATATAGTTGTATATTTATAGGTAGTTGTGTATATAGATGAGTTGTATATTTATAAGTAGCTGTATGTATAGATGATTTGTATATTTATATGTAGTTGTATATATGTGAGTTGTATATTTATAGGTAGTTGAATATATAGGTGAGTTGTATATTTATAGGTAGTTGTATATATGTGTGAGTTGTATATTTATAGGTAGTTGTATGTATAGATGAGTTGTATATTCATAAATAGTTGTATGTATAGATGATTTGTGTATTGATAGGTAGTTGTATATATAGGTGAGTTGTATATTTATAGGTAGTTGTATATATAGGTGAGTTGTATATTTATAGGTAGTTGTATGTATAGGTTAGTTGTATATTTTTGGGTAGTTGTATATATGGGTGATTTGTATATTTATAGGTAGTTGTATATATAGGTGAAGTGTGTATTGATAGGTAGTTGTATATATAGGTTAGTTGTATATTTTATAGGTTCTTGTATATGTAATTTATCTAACACAAATATGTTTTACACTGCAGGCACCTTCTTTTAGATTACATAAAAATGTTATGTTTTCAAGTACAAATGTACTTACTGAGAGTAATATACATTCACTTATGGCACTGACCCTTTGTGTGAGCAAATGTTTATATTGCTGCATACATTTAAGACAAACTTAAAATAGATTGTATAAAGATTTATGTATAAAAGTCTTAACTGTCTGTGGTTCAAGAAACTGGCTAGGAATTCTTGGTACTCTGAATTTTTGAGGTTTATAACATGGCAAATTTTTTGACATTTCTCCGCGCCTTCTTGTAACACATACGACGCTGGTGTTATAGAGGGCAATGATAAGCACAGTAAAGAATACAGCGCACCTTTGTGTGGGCAAACAATAGCACCATTCATACATGAGTGCACCTTTAAAATCCACCAATCAGTCATCTTACGAAGCACCAATCAGGTGTCTACTTCAAGCCTAATCGTACCTGATTGGCCGAATCTATCTAGCCTTGTCCCTTGCATGAAAACACATGGCCTTGGCGATATAAAACGTGACCTTGCTTTGTCAGTTTCTAGTTAACTCGGAACACTGTTCACATGTCTGCAAAAGTCAGCACATATTTGTACAAAATGACGGGACTAAAAATGGCAGATAAGATAAAATTGGACAAAGTGGTAAGTAAATATTTTAGATCAGGCATTTTTTTTGTCCTTTTTTATTTTCGTTTTTTTTTCATATTTCACACTGCTGACATAGATTAATCCATACATGGACTTGTGAACACATTCCCCTAGATAAAGAAGCTAAATGAACATATTTCTCATCACTGCTACCAAGAGGGAGGAAGCCTGCATGAACTGGACTAGAACTCACAACGCCCGCATTGGTGTGAGGTTCCTGGGTCATTGTGCCTCTCTGGCAAACTAAACATTTGCCCCGCTCACGTAGGCCCCTTGATGTCACATAGTACAGAGTGTAAAGCACAGACTTGTGTCTATCAACAAGTGTATAACCGACCTATTATAAGTAGTACATGTGGTTTAACGCCGTACTTAGGAAAAATTAAATTTTGTATATTATCGGTCGGGTTCATAGGTGGAAGAAGTTGGGCAGATTGCGGGGAGAGTTACTTCCCCTTACCCACGTACTGTCTCTCGTGCCTTGTAACACAGCCAAAAAACGTGAGCTCCTAATTGCTGCATGCGGTAATTACGACGGCTTTTACGGAACAACCTTTAAACCTAATTTCGTCATCGACTGTTTCCTAAGAAATTGCTAATAAAATCGTGCATGCGGCATGCTGATAGCGAAATAAATGTAGATTCCGAAAATCCCAAGTTACATACAAACGAGATCTTGTTTTGAAAAAAAATGGCGTCTCCATATCCGCGTTTTGGCCAGACAACAGCGGCGTGACTAAGCAAAGGTGTAATTAGATTTAGTAGCCTTGATCAATCCTATCTCTTGTGTAGTGGTTAGAGCGTACACCTCAAATTCGGGAAGATCTGTGATCAAAGCCCAGTCCAATGGTAACACAGAGAAAGGTGCTTTTTTCCTGTTTTGTTTTTTTGCTTAGCATTGAAAGGTTGGAGCAGGGAAACAGGACTGGTAGGCCACATGTAAAATAATGTGACCGGGTGTGGTGCCAGGTCTCTTTGGCACAATACTTCACTGCCGGCAGCACTTCGGCGGCATGAACTCGCCGCACCAGAAGAAGACACAGTATGTGTAGACACTCCTAAGTACAGCTCGTTGTCATCTGGTTGGTTAAATGCAAGGTAAAACTTCCAGCATTGATACAGATATACATTAGCATTCACAAGTTGATTTCACATTTGTAATGTGTTCTACAAAGCTCTGGGTGCACCATTGATTTTATGTTTGTTTATGAATATCGTTTAGTTGTGTTGTTTAAAATTTTGCGTACGTGGATTCACAATGTTTTCACAGTATAACCAAGAGGATTGTACTCCAGCTAGAGGAGAACACAAACGCTCTGCATTCGCCCTGATTGCTGCACTCTCCACCGCTTTGGTTCTTGGTGCCGTTTTTGCTGGGGTAATATTCCATCTCCAAGCCGAGAAAAGTTCCGCAAATCAAGAGGTATGTTTAAATTGTTAACAAACAGCGCACGTCACTTAAGCAGTACACAGGTGACAATAACTATGTAACAACAGATATGAAAAGAATTTTCTTTTACCTTTCTTCTAGTTACTGTGTTTAAAGGCGTGCTCTGTGATATTGCATAATGAGGGAATTATAACGGAAAGTAGCCAAAAAAAAACAGAAAAAAAAAAACAATGACGGGTATACATATTTTACGTTACGTACTGAGGCCTTTTTCCTGATAGAGGGGACTACTTTATTAGCTGATCTACTCGGAACAGTAGTAATGCATGCAATTACAAGTCTCCTATTTGTATCACGTGATGAAACTGGCTGAAGATTGAAAGGCTTTCTGATGAATCCTTGCTGTTTTTGACGCGCCATCCACTAGTATCAAAGAGGACTACAGCCCGATTCGCACAATGTCAGGCCGTCAACCAGCTCGATAAATAATAGCCGAATTTATCATTTTCGGAATTTCCATTCAAAACAGTTTGTCGTTTTGACTAATAAAAAACACATTGTATTTACCACCTAGGTATGGCATTTCCGGTGTAAGTTCCAAACCGCTTCCAGATGAGTGATATGGCTTCTCAATTTCTAAATGCCAAGTATTTTGCCGGATAATTATCATCATTATACTGTTTACTTTTCTGCCATCGATAGTTTTGGAGGAGGTTAGCAATTTCTCCTTGTTAGCTTCTTTTTATCGGTACTTTCCATGAAACTCGTTATCTGTACAAACGTTGGTTTCGCGGTTCTATTTTGTTTCAGTGGATTTCGTGGAAGCGTCTCCATGGCAACATAGCGACTCACGAGTCGGTTGTCATCAACGTGAAGGAACGGACCATACTGATGGTGTCGGCCGAGGCTTACAGACTCAACGCTCAAAACTCTCTGGCCCTGCATGACTTCAAAGTGGTGCGTTATGGCAAAACATGATATGACTTTAGCAATATGTATTGGCCTCGTGATCTTTGTGAAAATTTCCAGGATAGTGCCTTATTTATTTTTTTAGTTGTGTTTACGACGTCTTCGAAGAAGTTTCACCTATATGGCGTCGATCAGGTTTTTGAATGAAGAGAAATTGAAGTGTTCGTTGTAAACGCCCGGAGCACACAACATCTATGTGCTTAGCAAAAAATCATTCTTGGCATTTGCCTTAAGCATGTAACTCTCGCACTGTGACCTTTTCTGAAAGCTTTTGTCTTTAGTGGAGCTGCGCCAAATATATAACATGTTTGAAAATTTGGTTTATTCATGCACTGTGCGTTTGGCGAATGCAAGTTATCTCTTTTAAAATAGTCGCCAAAACGTATGCGTTTCCGGGTCACATGACCTGTAAGATGGCGGTTCACAACGACATGACAATAGGAGACGGCAGATCAAAGCGGTCATCTCTGTGTAATGAATATAGAAATGCAAACATAACCAGTTTATCTTTGAAACTTGAGGAGAGAACATCATATAAAAAGGGATAGTTTGGTTATAATTCAACCAACTTATCTTCTAATATAACCTATGCCATCAAGTCTCTGTGAACCGCCACCTTCCAGATCATGTGAACTGGAAACGCATGCGCATTGGCAGCTACTTGAAAGGAGATAGCATGAATGAAAGAAATTACCAAACACCTTAGATATTTGGAACTGAGTAACCATGTAACTAATATTAGGGTAACAGCTAGTCAGTACTTTAGCCATATGATCCAGGGGACCTCCAGCCGCCTTTAACTACATGCATCTATAAAAAATGAAACATTTTTAAGCACTACTTTCAGTTGTTTGTTGATGAGCCTTGTTTCATTGCTTGCATTCTTTCATTCTACAGCCCATGTAAACTCCATGCAACAAAATGTGGAATAATTTTCATTCATTGTATTTTGTGCGATTCTGTGCATAGTTATCCCTTTAGTGTTAGGTTTTGATAGCCTTTATTTCGGGATAACTTTTTTCAGTTATTCGAGGTTTAGAGTAGGTTTGAAGTACTTACCTCTAAATCTTAACTTAAAACATGGGTCGAGGGTTCAAATCCTGCCTTAACAAAGAATTGTTACGAGTGGATTTCCCGCCCTTAGTGCTGGACATGTGTGGCCTTGGTGACAATAAGCTGTCGTCTGAGCAGTCTAACGATCCAGGGAGACCACATATCTCCCAACAATGTGTGGTAAAGTTTTTCAGTAACATGCTTTTTCCTGTGCATACCCTGGGCACTCACGGGGAATCCGATTCCCTCCAGCCAAGAATCTCCCCGACATCAAATATGTGACAATAAATCTTAAGACTGGAGTTAGGCAACTCTCAAATGAAATGCATCGAAAAATTTTGTAACATATTGCTTTACAAGAATTGATATGACACCTGGGTAGTTCGGGTACACAAAACAGGCTGGGGGTGGGGGGGATCCGTCAAGAAAAGTCACTTGGATAGAACCTAGTATGTAAATAGTTCTTAATAATGACGTTTAGGTGAGTGCTGTTTTTTATTCTTTCGGTAGGGTTATGTTGCCCTGAGAGAATTCAAAAGGAACCGTTGTTTCGTGACTAAAGTTTCACATCCGGATTTTGAGGCTGTTAAAACTACCGTCGAAGCGAGACAGGTGAGTGTCTCGCGTCTACGTAATCTTAAAGTTGGAGAAAGCGACAAACTGGAGTAAAATTCAGATTAAATAATGGGAAAAGAAATTTATAAATATGATCATCAATATTTCACTCATTTTTCTTTAAGGAAAGAAAGACATTTCAAAGACAAATAGCAAGAAGTGGTCCCAAATAACCACAATACAAACATTATTTTAAATGTCCTTTTCCCCATCAAAAATTGAACAAATATTTAAGATCATATTTACAAATAATTTTTCACACCCTTTGCTCATTTTTTGTTTTTTTCTCCTTTAGTCTGAGCAGCTGGTACATATACAGTGTAATTGGTTGTTCCCAATAACTGCTTTTTTAACAGAGAATAGTCTATGTATAACTCTCTGTTACTCCAGTTGAGCTAAATTTTGCACCGAATTCCCTGGCATTAGGCGTGGTGACGTGCCTCACATGTTTCGATTCACAGCATGCAGCTAATACCGACGCATGATTGTAATTTCCTGGCTCAGTCACTGCGTGTCTTATAAAAATTTTCTATGAAATTAATGAAAAGTGCTCAGAGTAAACAACCGATTGTATCAGAGAATAAATTGTGGTGGGACATCTTGTTAAATGCCAGATATAGCTTAATGTCCGCATTTCTGTTTTATGTAGGTTGATATCGATTTGTGTCTAAAATAGTGGTAAAATGTGATTTTTGTTTTAAAGGGACGAGATCTGGCTCCACAGAAAGTGAAACTCGCCAGACTCCGGCCTGGGAATATGACGTCATCAGAGTTAGGCCCCACACTGAGCCAATTCTGCGCCGGCGTGCCCGCTGTCTGGTTTGATCTTACCGATGACACAGGTTAGCGTATGACACAATTTTAATCTTACAGTGTTTAAGTGGTATTATAATTAAGATCGATACTTCAACGAGAAAGATGTCGGCAGTTGAAACTTCGACTTATTATAGCTTTTGGATCTAAATGAAAGAAAAAAGCCTCTGAGATTGTTTTGTTATTTAACCGAATATTTCTCTCTTATAAGTAAAATATTTAGGAAAATATTAAATACATTATTTAAAAGATTTCATGATATTCGATGTCTGGTAGAGTTTTCGAAGCCTCTCACTTAAAGGCTGTGGCCTTTGACAATGGTCTACGCTGCCGTTACGGGATACCTGTTGGCCAGTGAGTTCGCGCTTATAGGCTGTGGCCTTTGATGATGATCTACATTACCGTTGTGGTACACCTATTGTCAGTGAGTGCGCGTTTATAGGCCTTTGATAATGATCTACGCTGCCGTTACGGGTCACCTATTGACCAATGGGGTCGCGTTCATAGGCTGTGGCCTTTGATAATGATCTACGCTGCCGTTACGTGATACCTGTTGGCAAGTGAGTTCGCGCTTATAGGCTGTGACCTTTGATAATGATTTACGCTGCCGTCACGGGACAACTGTTGGCCATTGGGGTCGCGCTTATAGGCTGTGGCCTTTGATAATGATCTACGCTGCCGTTATGGGACACCTGTTGGCCAATGGGGTCGCGCTTATAGGCTGTGGCCTTTGGTGATGGTGTACACTGCCGTTACGGGACACCTGTTTCTAGTAAGGTTGCTGTTACAGGCCGTGGTCTTTGATAATGGTCTATGCTGCCTCTCCAAGTGAGGTCAAGTGTTCGAACCCTTCTTACGCTTCACCTACTTCTGTTTTGTAAAGCTATTTGTCACATTTTCATTATCTGAGGTTTGTGAACGGCCATAAAGAAATACTCATCGAATACAAAAAATGACCAAAAATATCATTCTCTTTTTCATTGCCACGACAGGAATTACAAAGAGGCGTGCTGACGACCAACAAAGCCACGAGAGACTCAACTGCGTGTATTATGAGATTGATCTACCTTTCTGGGACAGTTCAGTTGATTAATGATATTTCAAAACCAACAGAGCAAAATGAGAGGCGTCCACATAAGCTCCTAGTTATACAACACGCCAACGGATACAGGCAAAATGATTTTGTAAAAGATACATCTAAAACGTAAAGAAAGTTTACATACACATCAGGTGTGTGTATGTCCTATATTATTTCAAGATCATGATGGTTTTCTTTTTCTTTTCTTTTTTTGCCTCTAAGGCTCCAGGCTGTATATTGTATATCGGCCATAATACTGACCTGATGACTTTAGCCTAGGCTAGAGATAATGCTGATGACTTTAGACTAGGCTAGAGACAATGCTGATGGCTTTATCCTAAGCTAGAGATAATGCACAAGCCCATTACATTTTCACCTACCAGCCTATTAATTTACAGCTAGCAGTCTACTGCATTTACACCTACGCATTTGCTACATTTTCACATACCAGCCTACTAGATTTACACCTACCGTCTACTACATTTACACCGACCTGTCAACTACAACTACACATTCCCGCCTGCTACATTTGCCTGTCAACTACTTCTACACCTACTAGTACACTACATTTATACCTACATGTACTACTCCTGTATACTTACACCTACCATTCCACTACATTTACACCTACCCGCCTGCTAGATTTGCCTGTCAACTACATCTACATCTACTAGTTTACTACATTAACAACTACATGTACAAGTCCTCTACATCTACACCTACTAGACCACTAAATTTGCACCTACATTTACTAGTCATTTTCATTTACACCTGCCTGTCTGCTATATTTGCACCTATTCGTCTACTAAATTTGCACCAATCCGTCTACTACATTTACACCTACCTGTCCACTACATTTGCACCTAACCGAGTACTACATTTGCACCTACCCGTGTACTACATTTGCACCTAACAGTCTACTGCATTTACACCTAGCAGCTACTACATTTGCACCCACATTTATTAGACATATACATTTACACCTACCTGTCTACTACAGTTGCACCCACCCGTCTACTACATTTGCAGCTAACTGTCTACTACATTTACACATGGGCCTCCGTGCCCTAGTTGATTAGCGCTCTAGTGGGGTAGTTGTGAGTTTAAGTTCAGCTCATGATGTCTTCCTCTCCGGCCGTACGTTGTCTTCCAGCAACCTGCGGATGGTCGTGGATTTCGACAGGCCTATGTCCGGTTTCCACCCACCATAATTCTGGCCGCCATCGTATAAGTGAAATATTCTTGAGTACGGCGTAAAACATCAATCAAATAAATCGAATAAAAATATATTTACACCTTGCGGTCCACTACATTTACGCCTACCCGCCTATTACAGTTACATATATTAGTCCACTACATCTGTCAGTCTACTGACACAGGAGCCTCTTAACAATGCGTTCGTTGTAAGATCAAGACCAGCTCATGCTGGCTTTTTTCCAACAGTGCGTTTTGAAGGTCTAGCAGCAACATACGGTTGGTTGTTGAGTTTCCACCGGGCTCAGTCCGGTTTACTCCCACTATGAAGCTGGTCACCACCGTGTAAGTGAAATATTTTTCAAGTGTTGCGTGGTTAGATATGCTTAACCTACCCCCTCCTTACCCCCACAAACATTTTAAACTTGCTAGGGTGAATTTAGTGCTGGAAATTCAAAGTATATACTTGGCGCCTCGTTGAAAAATTTCAGTTCCTTCTGATAAGAACAAGTATTTCTTTGAAATTCTTAATTTCCTTTCAAACAGATGAGGCTGTTTTACGAAGTTTTTGACTTAGTGAGAAAAAAATCGTCTAAGACGCTCGTCTGTATGTGTCGTAGAAAACACGTTCAACCGCAATGTTATACTCGGAATCACCACTTCTACACCCTGTGCACTAACTTCTAATCTTTTCGTTCTGACCCTCGCCCAGTATGTTGGAGTAAACTTTCAAAACCCTATAATCTTCAACATGTCACTTTTACGCCTCTATGCTCCTCAGATCCCTTCTCTGGTTGCCCCAAAATGGTTGAAATCTTGATTACGGTCTTGTAGAGTTGCAGACCTTCCGACTCGTATGCAGCCCCTTGGACTCTCGCCTGAAGTCCACACCACATTTTGAATTTCCCTCCGACACCACTGATGTATAGATTATATACACTGATATAGGCAACACGCTAATGGTGTATAGATTATATACACTGATATATGCAACACGTCACTGGTGTATAGATTATATACACTGATATAGGCAACACGCTACTGGTGTATAGATTATATACACTGATGTATGCAACACGTCACTGGTGTATAGATTATATACACTGATATAGGCAACACGTCACTGGTATATAGATTATATACACTGATATAGGAAACACGCCTCTGGTGTATAGATTGTATTCATTGATATAGGAAACACGCCACTTGTGTATAGATTATATACACTGATATAGGAAACACGTCACTTGTGTATAGATTATATACACTGGTATAGGAAACACGCCCCTTGTGTATAGATTATATACACTGATATAGGAAACACGTCACTGGTGTATAGATTATATACACTGATATAGGCAACACGCTACTGGTGTATAGATTATATACACTGATATATGCAACACGTCACTGGTGTATAGATTATATACACTGATATAGGCAACACGTCACTGGTATATAGATTATATACACTGATATAGGAAACACGCCTCTGGTGTATAGATTGTATTCATTGATATAGGAAACACGCCACTTGTGTATAGATTATATACACTGATATAGGAAACACGTCACTTGTGTATAGATTATATACACTGGTATAGGAAAAACACCTCTGGTGTATAGATTGTATTCACTGATATAGGAAACACGCCACTTGTGTATAGATTATATACACTGATATAGGAAACACGTCACTTGTGTATAGATTATATACACTGGTATAGGAAACACGCCCCTTGTGTATAGATTATATACACTGATATAGGAAACACGTCACTGGTGTATAGATTATATACACTGATATAGGCAACACGCTACTGGTGTATAGATTATATACACTGATATATGCAACACGTCACTGGTGTATAGATTATATACACTGATATAGGCAACACGTCACTGGTATATAGATTATATACACTGATATAGGAAACACGCCTCTGGTGTATAGATTGTATTCATTGATATAGGAAACACGCCACTTGTGTATAGATTATATACACTGATATAGGAAACACGTCACTTGTGTATAGATTATATACACTGGTATAGGAAACACGCCTCTGGTGTATAGATTGTATTCACTGATATAGGAAACACGCCACTTGTGTATAGATTATATACACTGATATAGGAAACACGTCACTTGTGTATAGATTATATACACTGGTATAGGAAACACGCCACTTGTGTATAGATTATATACACTGATATAGGAAACACGCCACTTGTGTATAGATTATATACACTGATAAAGAGATTAATACTCTATCATACTCAAAACTCATTAGCTCCCCATGACTCAAAGTGTTGCGTTGTAACAAAATATAACATGACGTCAACAGTACTAGTAGCTTTACAATCTCAAAATAGTGTTTTTTGTTATTTAATGTGAATTGAGTGATTAATTTTACGAAGTGCTCAAGCCTTTTTAACATATGGTGTCGGTCTGGTTTTTAAGTGGTGGAAAATCGGAGTCCCCGGTGTAAGGTACCAACCTTCGAAATCATATCACAGTTCAAATCCGCACTCACAACAGCCGGTATCAAACAGCACTCCTCCCCCCCCCCCCCCCCCCACCCCGACTGTTCAATGGCTTGATGGTATCAGCGAGCTAGTACTTTAGACATCTGAATCAGCCCGCACCTATGTTACCTTTACCTATCTTTGTGGGAAAAGAATAAAAGAAGCACTTTTAAGCATAACATTGTTTGTTGACGATCCTTGCTACATGGCTTGAATTCATTGAGTGTAATGCTCAGGTATACACCATTACACCTAAATGTGAAATAATTTTCATTTCTTGTAGTTTTGTCAGATCCTGTGCATATTTCGACATGACTTTAATGTTAGGTTTGGAGACCATGTCAGGGGCTATTTTTTCTGGATTATTAGGACTTTATGGTAAATAACAAGTATTTAACTTTCAACGGTATGTCCACATGAGTTGAGAGTTCAAACCCGGCCTTCGGTAGGGAATCGTTACATGCATAGATTATAAGTGCTCGATGACGAAAAGGTATCCAAAACAAACACAAACTGAAACTGGAATATGGTTGTCAGCTGAAATTCTTATTAATGATAACCTTTGATACAGATTGTACCTGTCAGTAGGATATATCATGACACTGTGTGATCCTCGATGATGTATTAACGTCGGGTTGTCTGAGGTCGGCCTGTCGTATCGGGAGAGGCTGATGCGACCTCAGGCAGCAAGATGTTGATACAACTTCGCGAAACACACACAGTGGCGGGGATTTGTTTATCACACACCTCTTTATTCAACAAAGTGAACAACCTTACATGTTCAAGGTAAATGTGTGGTTTACAGCAGGAGGAACAAATCAAATGTCAAAGTGGAACTGAACTGGCTTGAATAAAGAATACAATTACTGGAGTTTTCAACAACTGTATCCGTGACTGTGAAATTTCACCTTGGAAACAATTTACAGGATAGCCGGTGACATTTTTTGTTATCCCGATGTTGCACGTCACAATTTATACAGTTTAGGAGTTTCCCCAGTAGAGGGCACAAGCAAGGCCATTGGGTTCAAAGTAGTCCCAGAGGAGTGCTGTCAAAACTTTGTATCAGATGGCTTCTATGAGATGTCATAGACAGATGGGTAAATCGACTGTAGCGTTGTTTCCCTTTGTGTGTCTGTGTGTTCGTATTTCCATGCACGTCCTGACGAGAGAGGTTTTGACTTCTGAAGTAAGCTTTAGAGGAGCAGGATGTAGAGTGAAAAGTAAATATAAGCGTCAAGTCCGACATTCATATACCATTCGTAGTCCGTAAAGGGCTTTCCAAGTCGATAATCGCAAGATCCATTTCCAAAACAACGTTTAACACTATCTCCCAAAGACAAAGGTATGTAAGAAATTATACAAATAAGAAATAATGCCGGTAACACACAAGAGAGAAGCGGTCATCAGTTTTCAATGATGCCGGGCAGACAATGAACATTCCAGGAAAGAATTCCATATCAAAGTTCAAATTCGTAGTCCGTGAATGAGTTCCATGTCAGATAACAATTAAACAAGTATCTCAGTCACGCTTTAATTGCAACTGTTCATAAAGGCATCATGCAGATGTAATGAGCATGGCTACCTTTACGGCACCTAGCCCCAGGTTAAGCCATATTAGATACAGTTTGAAAATGACGAGAGTTACACACCCTAACCGATCAGATTATGATTCAAAAGTAACGGACGATTACGTCTTTCCCGTTATAATGTAAAGATCTCATGCTACAAGAGGCGCCATCTATGATGTTACACATGACATACAAGATAGACGGTTACACTGGGCAACCAGCACCATCTATGTTGTTAAATACCATGTAGGTGATAGATATGTACATAGGGATAACAGCGCCGTCTATGTGGTTGATCACAATGCTCTGTCTATACCTGCCAACGACAGTGTTATATTCATTGTAAAGTTTGAGAAACTTAGAATGAAGGCGTTTGATGGAGTATCCTTGACAAACTAGTTTTTGAACTAGCAACTTGTGACGCAGATTGCGGTCATCACAGTTAACGCAAGATCTGACAAATGCTACAAGGCGAGATATGTAAACGCCATATGCAGGACCTTTTGCTATATTGCTATCTAAATAAGGATAATTTACAAAATCAAAATTGAAATTATCCCTCTTGTCGTAAAGGCGGCGTGAAAGGAGACCTTGTTCGTCTTTGTACAGATATAGATCCAAATAAGATGTACCACCAGGACCATCTGTTGTCTCCTTTAAATCCAATGAAGGCGGATAGATTTCCTTCACCGCTTCAGCAGTATGGGGATTATTTAACGCCAGTAGATCATCAATATACCGCTTGGTAAATGAACGGATCGAGCTTTAAAGATATTACTTTTAAGTTATTTCTGCATATAGTCGTATTCATATGAAAACAGGTATAGGTCTGCCAAAAGAGGCGCACAATTGGTACCCATTTGAATACATATACACTGTTGGTAAGTGGTATCTCCGAATTTCACATAGATGTTATTAATGAGAAATACAAGTAATTCAGTAAATAATGTAACATCCAATAAGTGGTAGGTTTTATAAAGAGTGTAACTGAAGAAAGCCTTATCGCTTCTGACATTAATGTAACGGTGACCTGTTTTAGTAAATACCGAGACAATTAACAACGATATTCTTTCAATAAGATCTTTGTGAGGAATCGTGGTATAGAGAGCAGAGAAATCCCATGTGGATACACCTTTGTACGGTATATGTATATGAGCACCAAGTTCTTCTGTAAGACGTTTTGAGTTTTTAAGAATCCACATGAAGTTGACACCTGAATTTTTTGTTATGGCACAACAATACTTATTCCAAAATGACTCTACTTCTTGTAACGCTCTCGTAAGTAGGGTTGACAAGAGTTTGGTGGTACAGCTTCTTGAACCCGCAATAACTCGAGCCTTGTATGGGGATTTATGCATTTTAGGAATCCAGTAAAGTTGTAGTATTTCTGCATGACGGGTAGGTATATTTATGCGCCTTTTTTTAAGAAAGGTTTTGTGTTTGTTAAATAGTTCCTCCAGAGTACATGTAGTAGCAGAATACGTGGATGTCGTTGTAGATGCACATGGCTCTTGAACAAGAATGATAATTCTTGCAAATAAAGATGACATTATTAGGAGCCTTGTCTGCTACAGTGATGACAAATTTACTATGAAGGTCAGCGAGTGTTTCTTGCACAGTGGGATTTTTCAGAACCTGTTTAACTTTAGGCAGAGCATCAATGTCTAGACGGTGTATAGTTAAACTAACCTTCTTTTTGACAATCTCAAGCCAATCGTTAAGTACCGAAAAATCTACTTTCTCCCGTTTTGACCATATTTTAACATACTCCTCAAGTGCCGAGATGATAGTTTTTTTCGTTTCATCGAATGTTCTCAATACTTAGGACCCCTCACAAAGAGATTCCTTAGATCATGATTCTTAATAATATTAAGGTCACCAGTCAGGACATGTTTACATTTGTCGTAGGTGAAAACTGAGTATTCATAATCACAGTTATAGCCGCCAGAAGTATACGTTGCCAAATCGGACTCCTTGATGGCCTGGGAATAATGGAAAATTTTGGAAGCGATAGGCTTTGTATACTCATGGGATATGCAAGGTGGCTCTTGGATATTAAAATAATTAGGCCCAGCACTACGAACATCAGGTTCATTAAAGATGCGTGGTAGGTTAATTAAATCAAGGTCACTGTCTAAATACTTTATCTTTAGAAAGAGTCGATGTTGTTGAGTTTCAATTGTAGTTACAGGGCGATACAATTGAAAATACGATATGTCTTGACACAGACGTACAATGTGAGGTGGAACATTAAAATTGTGTATGTTATTGGATACGTCTTGAACTACCTGTTTTAGCAAGTTCAATGGCAGTGCATATAATAGTGTGCGTAGGGCATGCATGCTATTGGTGTCACACGACAATCCTACTAAATAGCTAACTGTAACGTGTTTGTGAATCATGTTTCTGTTGAACTTCCTCCTACCATGTCTGTGGGGTCTGCGTTTATGCTATTTGAATAAATTTGTTATGATGGAGTCATTTGGTTGGCTGGATGTTACATTGCCAATTCCCATATGGTTATCATTCAACACATACGGGAAGACTGAGCCAATCTCTAGCATCCAGAATAGCTCACCGTCACGGATTTTACGTTCAGATTCGACATCTGTCTCAATTGCTGATGGATAAATCGATTTTATTATCTGAATGCTGAGATGGTCCCAGTCATGGTCGGAGGCAGAGAAATACTTGCCTATTAGCAATTGTTTCTTGCGCACGGACTTACGGTGCCCGTTCACCCGTAGATGTAGTTTCTGGGTGGTCTTCCCAACATACTGCTGACCACACTTTTTGCATGTTACCAAGTAAATACGGTTGTACGCAATACAACATAAGTTAACGTAGGAATTAACAGAATAACATTTACCAGTCAGTGAGGAAATAAAAGTGGCGGATGTATCAAATGATGTACGTGTAAGACAAGTGGTATGTCCACATTTGGAAATAGTTAAATGTTTGTTTGGGGAATTCAGTGTCAAACAATCCTTCAGTTGGATAGAACACGGTTTGGTACAAATACCATTTTTAATGTTCTCAGATATATCCGGTATTTGGCTGGAAATGGGTCTTAGTGCAAAGGAATCATTTATTGACTGGCCCTGGGAACATGCACCACTATTCCCAGCGTAGACCACTTCAAGTGATCATTACAGACTCAACAGACGTCTTCACGTGGCTCTCCCCACCACTCTATGAAGGCAATGATCTATACAAATGATGATTCATGGCTAATGCTATAGAGCTAGCTACATAACATAATACCAAATTCTGGGTCGCCTTCTAGGATTTCCTTGCAGCCTGACAAACAACCCACGTGACTGTGTTATCGTTTTGCAACCTTCGGCCGTCACACACAATTCAACATTCGTGTATTATATTTATTACTTTTTGTGCATTTATCTGGTGTTTCTGTCATACGACGGGATCGAGCTGGAGACAATCTAGCAGACATCTAAGATTTTACATCGGCTCGAGCTTAGTTTAAACTCGAAATTTAGAAATGTACTGATAAAAAATTCAAATTCATCTGATGTCTAGGCTGTTCCTTAAGTTGTTGTACCATATATGCAAACATTATTGGTTCCGCTGGCTAATTTAACATAACACAACTTTGCTCAACTTGTGTTTGTGTATAAATGGCTTGTTATATGAAATATACCCTGTATTGCTTAACGAGGAAATTAATTTATGTTGAATTTCATCGGAGTTACACTTACACCGTATAGACATAATCGACCATGTGCTTTTGTATATGTATATGTGTCCGCTCTCGCATACTGGACCATCAATCAAGGTCACAATTAACAAAGTTACAACATCACAAATAACGAAGTTACAACATCACAATTAACGAAGTTACAACGTCACAATCAACGAAGTTACAGAATCACAATTAATAAAGTTACAACATCACAATTAACGAAGTTACAGAATAACAAATAAGAAAGTTACAACATCACAATCAACAAAGTTACATCACAAAAAAAACAAATTTATATCACAAATAACCAAGTTGCAACTTCACAATTAACAAAGTTACAACATCACAATTAACAAAGTTACAACGAAGTTACAACATCACAAATAACAAAGTTAAAAGTCTCACCCACGGTATTAGGATGGTTTTGACCGTGTGCTGATAGAAGGGGTGGGTCTTGTGTACAATAAAATCATATATTATGAAATTAAATCAGACACATTTATATGTTTGTATTTGGCATTGTTTACCTACAGGAGGACGACCATCATTATGATGCTTGTAATTCTTTCTCTTTTGTGCGTCAATCTTGGGCACATTTCGTTTTTCCTCGCCTCATTTCCTGGGATAGGCCTACGTGATAACATGTCAAACATCAAGATCCGGGTCATTGTATGGCGAAATCTGTCGCCTGTGCAGACAGTAAACAGTGTAATGTGACACTAGCTTTGAAGGATGCGGGCTCAGGCGGTGCAGGCCCTAGTGAAAGAACGCTTTTTAACGCCTTCAGTTTACACAGTCTTTCCATTACAGCGGCTCAAGGAGCACGTCCTCGCCTTCTATGGTCTTACTAAGTTGATCAGTTCAGAAAACAGCTACTTTTCTCTTTTTTTAAGTGGACACATTTATGAATTAACATTTTACTGCAAATAAGCCGAAATTCGATATATGACTTCTCCGAGATCAGATCTTCCTCACTGGTCGGTGCTGAACCAATCGGAACCTACATCCTTGTTGACGCCATTTCTACTGGCTGATAAACAAAGGTTGAACTCAATTACACACAACATGAGGACTTGTATAAAAACGGAATGTGTTCTATTAGCCAGTTCTGCACCGATGTCCAACCTGCCTAAACTTCCTCTCAGCTAAATAAACCGGCAGCTACTTTATATTCGTCAACATGACCGGAACGAAAATGGCACAGGAGTCCGATTTCTGTAAATTGGTAAGTTTCCCTATTGGCGGTATAAGAGTCCGCGTGTTTGGTCCCTTTGTAGTGTTTTTTTGTAATGTAATTGTTTGTAAGTATGATAAAAACAAAGCATTTTGCGGCATTGTACTCTAGTGACATCTGATAAATTGGGATGTGTGAGTTGCTACCATTTCATCTTCTACTTGAACAGTTAGAATAAAACCTGAGCTAAGATCATATTCTTACAAATTTACCACGTTACAAATGTTTACAAAATGATGTCATCTGACTAGCTTATCTTACATGTATGTCAAATCAACATTGATGGTGTTGTATTCCACAACAGAAACATGTTTTTCAGAAACATGAAATGTTTTAATCTAAAATTATTTTACAGGCTGCAAACAATCAATACGTGGAGAGACTTTCTAAACTGTTGGCATTAACATTTATTTAGTTTTTTGTGTATATCATTTGAGTTTTAACTTAATGCTGTTGAACGCAATGTTTCATTTTCCATTTTCCCTCTTTTTGACATGAAGTTTTGCTTCCACGTCAGAGATGGTATCGCAACAATAGATATGCTGTAAAACTAGGCCTCAGTATACAACGCGTGGGAAGCACAGAGCGCATGTCATTGTAATGGCTTAGTTATTTATTTATTTGTTTGATGATTAAAAGGTTACTAAACAAAAAATTCACTTATGCGACGACGACCAGCAGTATGGTGGGAGGAAACCGGGCAGAATCCGGGGGAAATCTACAACCATCCACAAGCTGCTGTCAGACCTTCCCGCGTACGCCCGGAGAGGAAGGGATTGTTAATAATGGATTCCTGGATGTTATGTAGTTTGCAATAAGGTATACTTTTGGACTTTTTCTTAGGACTTAGTGTCAAATTTCCAACTCTCCATCCATGCAGTATTAAGTGCCAAAAGAAGAATATGACAAAATAAAACAAATAGTAAAGCACGAACAACATACTATTCTTCCAGACATATCCGGAAGGAGACCTACCCAGTAGAGGAGAGAGAAGGCGTCCAGTGCTTATAGCCGCGATTGCTTCACTCTCCACGGCACTGGTCCTTGGCTCCATCGTCTTTGGTGTCATATTCTACCTTCAACAAAACAAAGCAGAGAAACCCGAGGTAAGAAAACGATGTTGAATATTTTGTGTTCGTAAATGATGTTAATGTATAATTCCGGTGTATTTTTTTATCTACCTCGCAAATCAGTGTAATATTTTTGTGCTTTGCCTCAAACCAAACATTCATATATCAGCCGTTAACCAAAATGGACGTTCCAGTTCAAATATCGCAAGAAAACTTTCTATGGCGCTGTAAAGCAATATTTTCATAATTAGTTTCACAGAATTTGTAAATGAAGATTGAATTTAATGTTCTACTTAAAACGTAACAAAGTTGAAAAATGACGTTTAGAAATCGTTTTCATGAACTCCATATATCTCAGTGGATATCTTGGGTCCGTAATGCCGGAGATGTGGACATCCACGAGTCGGTTTTGATTAATGACAAAGAAAAAACGATTCTCATGGTGTCTGCGGAGGCTTACAGGATTCACGAGGAGAACTCTATGGCCCTTCACGACTTCAAACTTGTGAGTACCTGTATTAACATTCACCGCACACAGTATTCACCGCACACAATATTCACTGCACTGTGTTAGCCGCTTCATCAACGCTCCCGCTGGAAACAAGCGTTCAATACCATATTGGGGCATTTACCAGTTTTTAACATCTGCAATCGTCTGGTTCCATCTGGATTCAGTATATACTGTGTTTAGTGTCTTGCGTCTTTGGTATGGCCTTTCTCTGAGGCAGCACAAAAATGATATATCGGCTTAGTGTCCAGCTTCCTATAGCCACATACCTACATATACACTGATCAGGCAGGTTAAAATGTGAACATAACACTTGTCAGAGCTGCAGGCCATGCCCACAAGGGGTATATGAAATTTAAACCCTGCCAAGCTGAATTAATGCGCAGGCTGATCAGAAACCCTTTATCACATCGGGCGACGCCGTATAATGACTCAGCTAAAAGTTGAACAGTTATATCAATGACGCATGTATGGGATACATATGACTTTTTATAGTGAACAGAAAAGAATGTCATTTAACGTGAATAAGTAACGGGAGTCGGCCGATATAATAAGTAACGGAATGCATGTAACGGGAGCAGCTTGTTTGTGCTTATACTACCAGCAGCTTGTGGAAATTCCCTTTTAGCTCACTTGACAGAGCGCTGTAGTTCGGCTTCTGACACCCGAGTTCGAATCCTGGTGTGATTTACGTAAATAGTGAAATCCTTCAACCAGTACATATGTATAAAATATGACCTCTTACTTTCGGGGCCGTGTTTACGGCTTAGCTCTGATATAAGGCGGTGCGTTTTCTTTCCAACTAGGGTTACGTGGCGCTGAGAGACTTTGGAAGGGGCATGTGCTTAGTTACCCAGGTGAAAATCCCGGATTTCCGGTCCGTCAAGCAGATGTTGGAAGACAGACGAGTATGTCAGCCTATTGGTGACTATCTTCAGGGTCTATTTTGCCAAACATTGAGGACTAAGTATAGTATAATCGATTTATTTACTTCTGCAATGTTGCGTTGCGTGCAACAAATTTGGGTCTTCGTGGCCGAGGAGTTTAGCGTGCTAGCGCAGTTCAATGACTAAAAGCCTCTCACCAATGCGGTCGCTGTGAGTACAAGCCCAGCTCATGCTGGCTTCCTCTTAGGTCGTACGTGGAAAGGCCAATTCGTTTCCCCCCACCATAAGCTGGTCGCCGGCGTACAAGTGAGCACGACGTAAAACAGATGATAGTCAGAAAAAAATAACTCAACTTTGCTTTCTCTTAACAATAAACTTGTTGTTTTCTCGTAGTAGTGAATAGCTTAGGGTCAGAATACGTATTGTAAACTTTTAACACAAGATCACGCGAAATTGCAAATTGAGACAAATGAAAGACTACAGTAATAACGGCGATTAAAATGTGACTTATCTCTAATTAGCAAAGTGAGACATATTGTGATTTACAAACTTGTTATTGTGGCATGCTAAAAATTATTTTTTATTTTTCTTTTAATTTGAGTATACGCATAATCAACTAAGCAGTAGGAAGAGTCTTTACTACATGCATTTCATCTCTGTTAGGGCAAAACACTCGACCTTCAACCATTAAAGCAAGGTGAAGCACAGCTCCGCAATATGACGTCATCAGAATTGGGGCCCATTTTGAGCAAGTTTTGCGACGGAGTTCCAGCTCATTGGTTCGATGTCAAGGAGACAGGTGAGTCGTTTTCATAATTAACTGACTTTTGTACTTAGGTTCGTTCCACGATTTGTTGTGTGCTTCACGATCTCTGATTGCTTTTTCCAAAATATGTAAGAGTCTGTGCAACAGTTGCTGAAATGTTTACTCATCGTATTAACAGTCTCTGAAATGCTTCATGTAGTGTGGTAAAGTCATTCACGTCCCCTGTCATGTAATATACACATAAAACAGGTAGGTACCCGTAGGAAGAACAAAAAATATGCATCTAAAATATCTGTAGGCATATTGTGTAGATCTGTTTTCACTAGATTAAATGAATTCAAATAGTTTGATTGTCATTTGCTGGCAGCTACGTCACATAACATCTGCCCAGCTTATAATGATGAATAATTAACTTCCCGCTAACTTTACTCATAACGTAAATAACTAACTTTAGTTAACTTTTCGTTAACTTTACTTCTAAAATGTGTACTTGTACATGAAACTGAATCTGGCATGCATGTTTCAGAGCCAGAAAAAAGTCGGTGTGATGTTATTGTCGACTTGTACTTTACTGCACTTACTTCAGTGAAGAAATCTAACTAAACAGTAAAGGGTGTTTCAGATACAGCTTTAAATGTTTTTTCTACATAAGCTTTTTCTTTCCGTTAAGTTTCAAAAAGTTTCATATATAATTTTATGTACAGTTCAAAAAGTCAGTTACAGCAAGCACAATTGTTGCTTTTTTACTCAAACACCAATGAATCAATCCCAACTGATCTACACAATCAGTAAATCATGCAAGCAACCAGCCCTCCAACTAAACAACCCAGAAACTAATCCACAATCAATGGATTAATCAGTCGATGAACAAACCACCCAACAATCTAACCTACCAATTAACGAATGAATCAATCAACCAATCAATCAGTCAATCAATCAATAAATCTGTCAATTAACTAGTCTTTATCCCTACGTGTTTTCATTCTATCCTGGCAGCTGTTGAAAAGAGAGCAGTTGACCCGAGACAGCAGGGGCCTCCACGTCTGGACGAACCGATACTCGCGTGCCTACATATCCGATGTGAACTACCTTCGTGATCATGTAGCTCCATGTAACTCTGTTTTCTGAAGGGTTGTCAAATTTCAATACATCAGTTTATCACCAGAATAACAATAAAGTCAACATGACATGTAACCAGTTACATGAAAACATCTGGATTGAACATTTTTTTTGCTTAATTACTTAGTCATTATCTGGAGATCATTGTTCTGCAACTCACTACGACATTTTCCTATAGCAATTGATAATCAAAACAAGCGATCACGTGATATGAGAGTTTTCATTTATATAAACACCTGAAATAAGAATTTGTTATGCTCGTTTATTTAATTATTTATTCCTTTTCTGCAAACCTTTAGTTCTGCAAAACAAAAAATAACATCTTACTATGCTTGTACATGCTACAACCACCCCTCACCCCTCACCCACACCCAAAAAGTGTTTTACTACTGGATAAGGCATGTTATACTAATGATGTAAAACAATATCTCGTTTTATTTACGTCCTGATGTCTATACAGAATACCTCATAGGTTGGTGTTAGTCCAACACCAGTTTACGGTGCCAGTAACGTGTACAACATAAGAGGTTTACAGTTGTTATGCCAACTGTGTTACATACGGTGCCAATGGGCGAGTTCAACAGAATAGTTTACAGTTGTTAGGCTAGCCGTGTTTCATACCGCGATAATGGCGTGTACAACAGAATAGCTTATGGGTGTTATCGCAGTCGTATCACCTGCGGCACCAGGGAAATGGCTTATGCTGTGCATGAATAGTGCAGTAAACGGCTTCAGCTTCTATACGTGTACAGCATACGTTATTCTGGTTAAACCATGAATCGGTTAGAATATCATCCATAAGCTATTCTGTTCTTCACGTCACCGACGCTGTCTACTGCGCTAAACATGAGCAGCATAAGCTATTCTGTTGTTCACGTCACAGAAGCTATCTACTGCACTACACGTGTGCAGCATATACTGTTCTGTTGTTCACGTCACTGACGCTGTCTACTGCACTACACATGTGCAGCATATGCTGTTCTGTTGTTCACGCCACTGACGCTGTCTACTGCACTACACGTGTGCAGCATATGCTGTTCTGTTGTTCACGTCACTGACCCAGTCTACTGCACTATACATTTGCAGCTTAAGCTATTCTGTCGTGCTTTTGCCTGGTGCCACGTGTGACACGGCTGGGATAACACCTATAAGCAATTTTGTTGTACACGTCACCGAAGCTATCTACTGCACTACACATGTGCAGCATAAGTTATTCTGTTTTTCACTTTACCGAAGTTATCTACTGCACTACACATGTGCAGAATAAGCTATTCTGTTGTTCACGTCACTGACGCTGTCTACTGCACTACACATGTGCAGGATAAGCTATTCTGTTGTTCACGTCACCGAAACTATCTACTGCACTACACATGTGCAGCATAAGCTATTCTGTTGTTCACGTCACCGAAGCCGTCTACTGCGCTAAACATGTGCAGCATAAGCTATTCTGTTGTTCGCGTCACTGACCCAGTCTACTGCACTACACCTGTGCAGCATAAGCTATTCTGTCGTGCTTTTGCCTGGTGCCACGTGTGACACGGTTGGCATAACACCAATAAGTTATTCTGTTTTACACGTCACCGAAGCTATATACTGCCCTACACATGTGCAGATTAAGCTATTCTGTTGTTCACGTCACCGAAGCTATCTACTGCACTACACATGTGCAGCATAAGCTATTCTGTTGTTCACGTCACTGACCCAGTCTACCGCACTACACCTGTGTAGCATAAGCTATTCTGTCGTGCTTTTGCCTGGTGCCACGTGTGACACGGCTGGGATAACACCTATAAGCAATTTTGTTGTACACGTAACCGAAGCTATCTACTGCACTACACATGTGTAGCATAAGTTATTCTGTTGTTCACGTCACTGAAGTTATTTACTGCACTACACAGTGGCGGCATAAGCCATTCTGTTGTTCACGTCACTGACGCTGTCTAATGCACTACACATGTGCAGCATAAGCTATTCTGTTGTTCACGTCACCGAAGCCGTCTACTGCGCTAAACATGTGCAGCATAAGCTATTCTGTTGTTCACGTCACTGACCTAGTCTACTGCACTATAGCTGTGCAGCATAAGCTATTCTGTCGTGCTTTTGCCTGGTGCCACGTGTGACACGGTTGGCATAACACCAATAAGTTATTCTGTTGTACACGTCACCGAAGCTATCTACTGCCCTACACATGTGCAGAATAAGCTATTCTGTTGTTCACGTCACCGAAGCCGTCTACTGCGCTAAACATGTGCAGCATAAGCTATTCTGTTGTTCACGTCACTGACCCAGTCTACTGCACTACACCTGTGCAGCATAAGCTATTCTGTCGTGCTTTTGCCTGGTGCCACGTGTGACACGGCTGGGATAACACCTATAAGCAATTTTGTTGTACACGTCACCGAAGCTAGCTACTGCACTGCACATGTGCAGAATAAGTTATTCTGTTGTTCACGTTACCGAAGTTATTTACTGCACTACACAGTGGCGACATAAGCTATTCTGTTGTTCACGTCACTGACGCTGTCTACTGCACTACAGAAAGGGGGAAAGCATAAGCTATTCTGTTGTTCACGTCACCGAAAATATCTACTGCACTACACATGTGCAGAATAAGCTATTCTGTTGTTCACGTCACCGAAGCCGTCTACTGCGCTAAACATGTGCAGCATAAGCTATTCTGTTATTCACGTCACTGACCCAGTCTACTGCACTACACCTGTGCAGCATAAGCTATTCTGTCGTGCTTTTGCCTGGTGCCACGTGTGACACGGTTGGCATAACACCAATAAGTTATTCTGTTGTTCACGTCACCGAAGCTATCTACTGCACTACACATGTGCAGAATAAGCTATTCTGTTGTTCACGTCACCGAAGCTATCTACTGCACTACACATGTGCAGAATAAGCTATTCTGTTGTTCGCGTCACCGAAGCTATCTACTGCACTACACATGTGCAGCATAGGCCATTCTGTTGTTCACGTCACCGAAGCTATCTACTGCACTACACATGTGCAGCATAAGCTATTCTGTCGTGCTTTTGCCTGGTGCCACGTGTGACACGGTTGGCATAACACCAATAAGTTATTCTGTTTTACATGTCACCGAAACTATCTACTGCACTACACATGTGCAGCATAAGCTATTCTGTTGTTTACGTCACCGAAGCTATCTACTGCACTACACATGTGCAGCATAAGCTATTCTGTCGTGCTTTTGCCTGGTGCCACGTGTGACACGGTTGGGATAACACCTATAAGCAATTTTGTTGTACACGTAACTGAACCTGTCTTCCTTACTATACACATACAGCATAGAATGCCATGTTTACTGGTTGTATAAACATTCTCTAAAATGGTTCATGTAGTGATGTAAAATCATTCACCTTCCCCGTTATGTAATATACATATAAAACAGGTAAGTATCCTTAGAAAGATCAACAAATCTCCATCTAAAATGCTTGTACATTTAGGCATATTGTGTTATATTATTTTCACTGGATTTAATAAGTCAAACATTTTGATGACGTGCGGATAATTAACTTTTCGTTAACTTTATCTACAAAATGTGTCCCTGTTCATGCAAAAGGCAACTGAATGTGACGTTCGCGTTTCAGAAACAGAGAAAAGTCGGTGTGTTTTTTTTGCCGATATGCTGTATCAGTATAGTCCATTACACCCACCTTTCAACCAAAATATTTGCTTGCGTTTACTTCAGTGAAGAATTTTAGCAAATTAAGCTAAAAATTGTTCATGTACAGTGTAAATGTTTTTCTACAGAAGTCTTCCAGATTATGTGAACCGGAAACGCATGCACATTGGCAGCTACTTGAAAAGAGACGCACACGGCAGGGCGTTGTAGATGAATGAAAGAAATTATCAAACACGTCAGATATTTGGCACTGCGTAACCATGTAACTAATATTACGGTAACCGCCAGTAAGTACTTTAGCCATCTGAACCAGCGGGCACCAACTACATGCAACAAAATGAAACATTTTTAGCGCTATTTCAGTTGCTTGTTGATGAGCCTTGCTTCACTGCTTGCATTCTTTCATTCTACAGCCCTTGTAAATGTGGAATAATTTTTCATTCATTGTATTTTTGTGAGATTCTGAGCATATAATTATCAATTTACTGTTACGTTTTGATAGCCTTTTTTTCGGGATAACTTTTCTGGATTATTCGCGGTTTAGGGTAGGTTAGAAGTATTTACCTTTTAATCGTAACTTAACACATGAGTCGAGGGTTCAAATCCGGCCTTGTTACAAATAAAAAATGAATTGTTACAAATAAATTTCCCCGCCTTCAGTGCTTGACACGTGGGGCCTTGTAGGGTGACAATAAGCGGTGGTCTGAGTGGTCTAACGATTCAGCATGATCACATATATCCCAACAATATGAAATGCATCTAAAACTGTTGTAAAATATTGCTGAACAAGAATTGTTATGAATGCAGTGGCACCTGGGAATTTCCGGTACACAGAACTGGCTAGGGGGATCCGTCAAGAAAAGTTGCTCAGATTGGACCTAGTATGTAAATAGTTCTTAATAATGACGTTTAGGTGAGTGCTCTTTATTTTTATTCTTTCGGTAGGGTTATGTTGCCCTGAGAGAATTGAAAAGGAACCTTTGTTTCGTGACTAAGGTTTCAGATCCGGATTTTGAAGCCGTTAAGAATACCGTCGAAGCGAGACAGGTTAGTGTTTAACATATCTACGTAGTCTTAAAATATGAGAAAACGAAAAACTAAGGTAAACTTCAGATGAAAGAATGGGAAAAGCGATCAAGAATATTTCACTTATAGGACGGTAGCCAGCTTTACTGTGGGAGGAAACCGGGCAGAGCCTGGGTGAAACTCACAACCATCCGCAGGTTGCTGTAAGATCTTCCCACGAACGGAGGGAGAGGAAAACAGCATGAGCTGGACTTGAACTCACAGCGACCACATTGGTTCCTGGGTAATTACGTTGCAGTGATATGTAAATATGATCATCGATATTTCCTCATTTGTTCTTTAAGGAGAGAAAGACATTTCAAAGGCATACACCAAAAGGTGGTCCCAAATATCAACCATAAAAATATTATTTTCAAAAGCACTTTTGCCCATAAAAAGTTGAACAAATATTTAAGATTATATTTACGAATAGTTTTTCACACTTTTTGATCATTTTTTTCTTCTCCTTTAGACTCAGCATCTGGTACATATACATTGTAATTGTTTGTTTTCAATAATTGTTTTTTTTTTTTAACAAAGAAGAGTCTTTGTATAACTCTTAGTTACTCCAGTTCAGTAAAAGCCCTGGTATTAGGCCTGGTGACCAATCTCACATGTTTCGATGCATAGTATACAGATAATACCGATACATTACTGCAAATTCCTGGCTCAGTCACTGAGTGTGTTATAATGATTTTCCATGAAATTAATGAAAGTAAACAACCGACTGTATCAGACAATTAGCCTAACATATTATTGTGGACACCTTGTTTAAAGCCATATATAGGTTAAAGTCCGCTTTTTCGTTTTGTGTAGGTTGATATCGATTTCTCTCTAAAATGGTTGTGAAATATGATTTTTGTTTTAAGGGACGAGATCTTGATCCACAGAAAGTGGAACTCGCCAGACTCAGGCCTGGGAATATGACGTCATCAGAGTTAGGCCCCACACTGAGCCAATTCTGCGCAGGCGTGCCTGCTGTCTGGTTTGATCTCACCGATGGCACAGGTTAGCATATGACACAATTTTAATCTTAAAGCGTTTAAGTGATATTATAATTAAGATCGATACTTCAGCGAGAAAGATGTCGGCAGTTGACATTCCTACTTGTGATAACTTTTGAATTTACATGGGAGGGAAAAAGCTAATGAAAACTGTTATTTAACCGAGTATTTCTCTTTTATAAGTATTTAGGAAAATGATCAATATATTATTAAAACGATTTTGTGATATTCTATGCCTGGTAGCGTTATCGAAGCCTCCCACCTAAAGGCTGTGGCCATTTTGACAATGGTCTACACTACCTTTACGGGCCATCTATTGCCTAGACAGTTCGCGCTTATAGACTGTGGCCTTTGATAATGCTCTACGCTGCCGTTATGGCACACCTGTTGGCTAATGAGGTCGCGCTTATAGGCTGTGGCCTTCATTAGTGACCTAGGCTGCTGTTATGTGTTATCTATTGGCCAGTGACGTCATTCTTTTTTTTTCCACCACAGGAATAGCAAAGAGGAATGCTCTATCCTATGTGAGACTCAGCTGCATATATAGTGAGGTATGTGTACCTATGATGGACCTGGGGGAGAAGGTTCAGCACGAAGCAGTCACAAAGCGCCTGGGTGATATTTACGCCAACTGATCCAGGCAAAGATCCTTTGGAAAAATAAGTGTATAACAAGAACAATGTTGCATCGTATATTAAATCGAATATTATGTCAAGAGCATCATGGCTTTTTAGTCAAGGGTCCCAATTTAGACAGCCTTCGATATCACGTATGTCCATGTATGTGTCTTTGGCTGTACAACTCACACAGGGATTTGAACCCGGATATCCTGAACCGCAATCTTTCAGCCTTCAATTATCCAGGTTTTGTTTTTTTTATGCTTCCTATAGCACAGACCTGACCATCACCATTTAGACAGAATGTAGCCTCTTGAGACACAGTCAATAAAAAATAATAAAAGTGAATAAATGAGAACACTTATGGACAGTTCAGTTTTACTCTTTGTCCAGACCGCTAAAAATCTGCTCCTGGTTAATAGGCCTAAATCTTTACATGGGCAACTGGCTGCGATCGGGTAGTAAAAGGGCTTGTAATTCAGTCTGAGGGGCCTCTGTGGTTCAGTTGGTTAGCGCGCTGGCGCAGCGTAATGACCCAGGAGCCTCTCACCAATGCGGTCGCTGTGAGTTCAAGTCCAGCTCATGCTGGCTTACACTTCGAACGTAAGTGAGAAGGTCTTGGCTCAACCTGCTGATTGTCGTGGGTTTCCCCCGGGCTCTGTCCGGTTTCCTCCCACCATAATGCTGGCCGCCCTTGTATAAGTGAAATATTCTTGGGTATGGCGTAAGCCACCACTGAAATAAATAATTAAATATATTCAGTCGGCAGTATACACGAGGTGCGGGTTCAACTCCGGCCTGGGCCAGGGAGTTTGTAGGTTACCCCGCTCTCGCTTTTCGTGCTACATAATTGGCAATAAGCTGTAGCCGACACTCGTGTTGCCGTTTGCACAGTCCAACGGTCGTTGACGACGACTTGTCTTGCACCGATATGATGAGCATATATGTATGTAAGAAGTGGCAAAGTTGCCAGTGAAATGTCAGTAACTTCCACAACTTTGTTGGTTTCCTCCATCAAAGCATTAACCACCATCATACAATTGAAACATTCTTGAGTACAGGGTTAAGCAGGGATCAATGCAAAATAAAGCCAGAGCTATTCACAGAGAGTTCGTCATTAACTTGCCCAAGGTGTTTACCACGGGCACAGCGTGGAATTGAACACCCAGGAAAATGACCACCCTCGTGTAAGGAGACATTCTGGAACATAGCTTTTAAGAAATAAATATATCTTGATACCGATCTTGTCCTGACGCAAAATCGATAAGCTAGAAACAATGCTGAAGACTTTAGACTAGGCTAGCGCGCTAACCAAATGAGCCACGGAGGCCCCTAGGCTAAAGACAATGCTGGGCTTAACTGCTAATAAACGTACACGAACAAACAGGCCACAGTTGACCACACTGGGCCATATGTTGGGCTGGTTTTTAGATAAAAATATTTCTATGATGATAATATATATATATATATATATATATATATATATATATATATATATATATATACACAGACATGTGGAGTATGATGTATTGATCAAAAAGCACACTTCATCACATGTTTAGTCACCTGTCTCACGTACCAAAAGGCGCACTCCCCCACATATAAAGTCACCTGCCTCACGCAGCAAAAGGCACACTACACCACATATAAAGTCAGCTGCCTAACGCACCAATAGGCACACTACACCACATGTAAAGTCATCTGCCTCACGCAGCAGAGGGCACACTACACCAAATATAAAGTCAGCTGCCTCAAGCACCAAAAGGCACACCACACCACATATAAAGTCACCTGCATCACGCATCGAAAGGCACACTACACTACATACAAAATCATCTGCCTCACGCAGCAAAGGGCACACTA
The DNA here is from genome assembly GCF_032854445.1 of Liolophura sinensis. Taxonomy (NCBI): domain Eukaryota; kingdom Metazoa; phylum Mollusca; class Polyplacophora; order Chitonida; family Chitonidae; genus Liolophura; species Liolophura sinensis. The sequence continues at coordinate 27,725,686 of NC_088307.1, read as the reverse complement.
CACCACATATAAAGTCATCTGCCTCACGCACCAATAGGCACACTACACCACATATAAAGTCAGCTGCCTCACGCAGCAAAGGGCACTCTACACCACATATAAAGTCACACCACATATAAAGTCACCTGTCTTGCACACCAAACGGCGGTTTTACTGCATACCCATCCCTTGAAAAGATATGACAAACATAATCTTCTTGTATAGGGTATCTACACAACTTAAGATGACTGTTTGTAGATAAGCTCTACAAACAAAGCGCTCAGAGAACAACGGTGCCTCGCCGGATCAAGCAGTTCGCAATACGTTATAATGTTCAGATGATGTGATACGCTCAATTACCGACATATATACCCAAATAAAGTAAAGTAATACTATTATCATACACATATATAAGTCTGGAATTAAGTAGTGCTAAAAACTAGCAATTAAATCAACAAAAACAGGCCAATATTGATATACTGTAACAGATGGGAATGTTTATTGGATGCATAAAGGTTACAGAGGAAACACTTTGTCTGTTATAGAGTGGTAAATCGTTGCGGTGAAAAAAGATTGAATTGTGGGCAGTGGTCCTTTAAATTCAAATAGTAAATTCTCAATCCGTGTACTATGGGTTGCATTTGCTACCCTGTGAACGGCCGAGCAAATGCTCAGCTATCGTAATGAAAAAAAATACTTCCGCCTGGAAACATCGAGCACCTCGCTGAGTGATCTTTTATATGCAAATAGCTACGCACCATTGGGTAGAAGCATCCACAAAAAAATCGATTGCATTATGATAGAAACCTTGGTAATCTCGATATTTATATTCCTATGTACTTTGTGATAGAAAATATGCACACGCGGCTTCATAAATCATTAGCATCGTTTGTAAGTATTATCGCCTTACTGAAAATATGACATATAATAGTGCAAATACTGCTGTGAGGAGAATAAAAGGTCTTCCAGGGGAAGGAATAGACGTGAGCTTTCAGTCCGCTCGAATGCCGAGTTACATTGCCCGATTCTGCAAATTCAACATTTCAAATACCATGATGAAATGACGACATTAATGCTTTTCCTCGAGGCTAAAATTACATTGCGTTACAAATTAAACGAAATGATTTAACATTCGATTGAAAACACTGGTGTATTTTTTGGACATGGTATCGTAGACAATTGTGAGAGGACAGAACATATGTTGTCCCTATGACGTATAGTATATGCACAGACAGTGATTGAACCGTTCAGGGGAAGTAACTCTAAACCGATTGTTTACGCCTCTAGATTTATTCACCCTGACTAGCCATCACAAAAACAGGCATGTCATTTTCGATAATTTTTCTGTTTCATTGTCCGGTCATGTCTGGTGCACAGTAACACAGTAAATAACGGGATATGTGTTTTCACTTTAGTCCGTGCCATAAATATTGTATAACCCTTAATTTTAATAGACACCAGGGTTGACGTCATCGCTCCAGCAAGCTATGTCCGGAGCCATTGCTGATGAAGTGGAGTTATATTGTAGAACGTCTTTTGATGATTCTTGTGTCAAGTTTAAGTCATGAGTAATGGAGATTTTCAGATGATGTAAGTTTAAAGACCGAGCTATCTACTTGCTTTTTCACATGTCCCGCAGGTTAATTGCGCAAAGCCTAAATGTTGAATAGAACAATCATAACTTGCTGTTTTGATGGAAATGAATTTTTTTTAAACAATGCAAAGCAATCTCTATTGGCAGAGTAGTAATATTTCTTAAACACAGCATTTATTATGGAATAAATAAAACTCATACCTCCAAAATGTCATGTAGTAAAAATCTACGGAAGCCCGAATACGCCATACTGATATTATCTAAATGCCGTATATAGTTTTTGAAAACTAGTAACGATGTTGGATTAGTATGGAAGAACCCATAACAGTAAAGGAGAAGAGAAAACTCAAATCCTTGTGCATCTATGGAAGCACATAACAGAACAATATCAAAAGGCATTGTCATTGCTTTTGAACATATTTTATTATTTTCATTTGTCCATTTTCCTTTAAAGTAGAAAGAAAAACTGTACCAGGGATGACGTCATCGCTCCAGCAAACTATGTCCGGAGCAGTTGCTGATGCGGTGGAGAAGAAAAACGCGTTGTTTGTCTTTTTACAAACTATTACAGATAACTGTCATTATTATTAAGGACTTAGATATTTAAATGATGTAAAAATATACACAAAGTTTCAGGGACCCATTATTGCATTAAGTACCTGAACGGGAGTGATTACTAAAATAATTAATAAAATATTTACCCGAATGTAATCAAACTTAAGCAAACACAATAGATGAGAGGACGGATGTATCCTGTGTTTCATGGAAATGTTAGTTCTTTAGGAGTTGTTACATGGACAAAATCTGAATACGTGATAAAACAGAATTACTCAATGTCTTAAATGAGTGTAATCATGAAAGTAATTACCCAACCAAGCTTCAGCATGCAAAAGTTCAGAAAATAGGCCAAATCGATGGTTTCATTAAAATTGGAGTAGCAATGCGGGAGGGGATACGTGAACAAAATCGTGTTAGACACACGAAAATGATAGGGGAATTCAAATATACACCCCACTCCCGTAAACACGCAACTTCGTTGAAGAGCCCAATTTACATCAGGTAAAAATGTTTAACTTTCAATCTGAGTATGTACATAAACACACCATACCTTAGGCTAGAAAGTTAAAAAAGGCCTAACATTCAATCCTTGTATAAGAGCCTAACATATAGGTGTTGACAAAGCACGCTTCATCCAAGTATGTACATTTACACGCCGTAACTTAGACCGGAGCTAAACGAGGTTAACCTTCAGTCCATGTGAGAGTCGGCGTGTGCAAGAAAGGGGATCCACCTGTATCTAATCTGGTCCAACTGGGAGCTGCGTTGTGCAAGGATTGAAAGCGACTTTCCCCTTCAGAGTATCGGAAGAGGTGATATGAGAAAGGTTTAGGCTGTCACCCAAGCTCAGGGCGGATAGTCCCGATACGGACGTATAATGCTTTGAGATACCAAATGGCGTTTTTACCGAGTAATTTCCACCACTGCTTCAACACTTTTCATTCCAGGGCCATACTTGTAAAGCCATCGTTTCATATCAAAACCAGTGGTGATAGAAATCCATGTGTGCTATCATTCAAACACAAGGATTCCAATCATTTTGACGTTTTCCCTTAGCCAAAGGGTCACACGGTTCAAAATGAATCACATTTTACAATCATAATCTCTTTTGATGCAGAAGAACATTAATCGCATGTGTACAAAGTCGCCACAATGAAAACCAAGGAGTATTTAAATACGTTCATTGTGTGTACTACATTAACCACTGAACACGAATTTAAATATACTGACGTCCAAAAGAAAATTTACTAAGGCTTTGAGAGACGACCAAACAAAGGCGACAACATGTGGCATATGCAAGAGATATGTATTCATATCTGATGTTTTATGATGGTGAGAACTAGATGGGACTCCATGATGAGAGAAACATTTTCGTGATCGCTCACGCAAAGATGCATGCCTGTCCAAATGAAACAAGTTAAAATGGCATTTGTATAATTTCTTTTGGACGTCAGTATATATTCGTCCAGAAGCTAATGTTGTTTGTGAGAAATTCGAGGTCATCTAGCTCAGCCTATGTGTGCATAAAGTTTACACGGCAAATATATACTTTTTACGGAAAAGACATTTTATTTACCCAAGCCGGAGACATGAAAGTCTCTCTGCTTCACCGAGCTGCAGTGTAATACTAGCCCGGTGGTCTTATCAAACCTCCGCAGTCTGTCCGCCGTATCTAGTATAGGCCTATACAAGGGATCCCTTCACCCATACTAAAATGTTATACCAACCCGACATTGAAGAATACGCGGTATACTTCTTTCACAGCCTTTCTTATGTATACGCTTTTTAGAACTGTAGTCTATTTCTTTCAGCCCGTAGCCTGTATTCGGCTGTTAAAAAGGTTTTTTAACTTCATTTTACTTGCAAGTGTATTGACTTCCAACGTATCCTCGTATAGAGCTGGTGTTGTTACTTGTCACTGACTAAAGGCAATTTTGGTAGCGAGTATGACTTATTTTACACACAGCTCAATATAGGCAACTCTCCAAAAGATATAGGCTATTGGAACCGTATCTCTGTGAACATACGTTATCCACATTTTATCTACATGAGGAGAAATCGGGAGACTGGGATCAAACCCAGGCTGTCATGCCAAAGATTTCAAGAATGTTGCTTGTCGCTGCCTCGTTTGGCGCACAGCTCTGAGAGGTCAGAAGGAGGAAAAAGGACTGGTTAGCCCGGTGTTAGTATAATGTGACATGGTGGGGTGTTGTGTAGTGTCTAGCTTCTTCGTCACACGCCCTTGGCGACGTGGACTCGCCCTGCCACAGGGTGTGCACACACAACTAAAGACTCGTCGTCTTATGACTGACAAATTGTTAAATACGATTAGGTATATAAGCACATATATGCTCTCACATATTTACCTCTCAAAACAATTTACACGATGTGATTTTGGCTAATTAAGAAAACAAAAAAGTAGATAAAGAAGAATGTCAAAAACAACAAAGGAAAATTGGAATTGAAGCGATTCATTAAATGCAAATAATAACGTCAGTGAGGAAGGCCACTTGGTTGTGTTTGAATAACTGTGAACAGTTTTGTTGATGGGGATTATCGAACGTATGATCAAGGCAATAACTTTGATTATTCTCGGACGTTTATGTAGCTATTTTCCTAAAGCTGTATGGATAGAAGACTTTTGTATTCTTCAGAGATGGAATTGTTCTACATTATTCTTCGGATAATATGTGTTTTTAAACTCTGCCTGAATTTTGTGCGGAGCTTCTCGTGGCTCGGTCGGAATTACCCTACCAGTTGAATGTCGATGTACACAAACCAAAAGAACTAATGTTTTGACTATTTTTGTAAATAACATATCACCAATGCGGTCACTGTGTGTTCAATTCCAGCTGATGCTGGCCTCCTCTCACCATAATGCTGACCGCCGTCGATTAAATGGAATGCTTTGAGGAACTGGGTAAAACACCAATCAAATAAATAAATAAGTGGCTTTTTCCGTTAAACATGTCGACCAAGAGTTCATTGCTCTATACAACCCATTTTTGTACACCGTGTTTGGCGGCCCTTCTATCAGTACCAGTATATAAAATCCATTCTTGTACACCGTACTTGGCGACACTTTTCTCAGTACCAGTATATACAGACCATTTTTGTACACAGTGCTTGGCGGCAATTTATCAGTAGCAGTAAATAAAATTCCACCTAAAGTTAAGTTAATGGGAAATAACAGTGTGTCATTTTTGTGTATTAAAATAAAACTGTGTACTTTACAGACATGAAATACGCACCATTGAACATGGCATGGAAAATAACGTTTGGAAATGTTTTTGTGTGTGCTTTTCGCAACAATACATCTACGACACTCTACATTGACTTTCTTGAACTCGGGAAATGTTTGAAAATTCCAGAAGAAATGCCCATATTTATAACTAAATTACATAATTGGCGTATACGTTTAATACTGACCCCCCCCCCCCCAAAATAAAAAAATAGAAAACGAAGGTGAAGGCAATGACACACAGCTTGATGTATTTTCTTCTTGATCATGGGATTTCAACATACAATATATTGTATCAAAATATGGATATTCACGGTTGTTCTTGCCAGATAACAAGTTAGATACGAGTATGGCTTATGCCATAAATATATTTAGTAGCTACGGCCTTAAACTTACCCTTTGTTAGCATTACGGGTACAAGCGATATTGTTTCTTGCAGATTTATTGACGTTAAATTGCTCTTTTGGTTTAAAGTTATGATCAGTATTAACAGAAACTACAACACGTGACCAAATAGGTCTATAAATATCGATCGATAAAGTATCCCACCCAACGTTTCAAAAATCCACCATAAAAAACTTCCTCCATGTTATCGATTTTAACCAGTCAGACTCCACTTTTCTCTACAGCCCTATGTGGCTCTTGTTTCCGGTGTGACGTCACGCTAATCCTGCTATGTTTTCTTTTTCCACCTAGACTGAAGAGCTTAGGGTTCCAATGGCGCGGCATGGTGATATTAGTGCCGTTAACATGACACGTCCCAAGGACCCATACGATTTGCTGATTAAATAATAATTTGTAGAGTTACCATTCACGTCAAAAAACACTGTGCGCAAGAGTCTCCCACCAATGCGGTCACTGTGAGTTCAAGTCCAGCTCATGATGGCTTCCTCTCCGGCCGTAAGTGGGAAGGTCTGGCAGGAACCTGTGGATGGTCGTGGGTTTCCCCCTTCCTCTGCCCGGTTTCCACCCACCATAATGCTGGTCGCCGTCGTATAAGTGAAATATTCCTGACTACGGCGTAAAACACCAAACAAATAAATAAATAAATAAAAAACACTATAGCCGCTTAGGTTATAGTAAAGATCGCTAACAAGGCATCATCGTCAGTAAAATGTCCTTCAGGTTGGCGTTAATCATCAATCAAATAAATAAACAAAATAATTTCTGTGACTGTATTTTTCTTCTTCGCCGTCAATCGTCGATGTGCCGTGCATCCTTATACCACATAGGTACATTGAGTGATATTACATTGGAGGCTACACATGGGCAATTGGTGCAATTAAATCCAAGATTTGCCCCCGAACTGGCGAATGAAGGGGCACTGACTGGATAATAATGACGTCGCCTTGCATGTTAAGCGAGATGAATGGGTATTTATTTAACAGAGACATTTCTGAACTTTATTACCATGGATATTGTGTCATGAAAAACGTGAGTGTATTAGGTCAACATAAACTCACGTATGTGCATATTTATTACGCCAGTGAAGACATTTCCGTAAAACACCAATCACTCCATTAATCACTTATTTTTCACAGACACCATGACGATCAGTTTTGAGCCTGGAGAAAACCCAAGGCTGCCGGAGTAATATGAGTTGCCTTTGGTGAATAACTAGCAAACTCTCCTATGTATGAAGTATAAACTTGCACGCCATATTGGTGGTAAACAGCAAGGGTCACCAATGTGTCCCTTTAGCTACTTTCCCCTGCTGTTCAACCTTGTAACCCGTCAAAGGTTAATCCCTTGGGAGGATAATAATCCGCCAAAGGATAATTCCTTTGGGAAGATAATAATCCGTCAAATGGTAATCTTTATGGGAAGGTGATAATCAACCAGGACTGATAATAGGCGTATGAACCCACTGATCAAGTTCTACACACGCAACAAAGACGAACTAGATGTATAACAAGATATGCGTCAATGGCTAATATTTATTTGCCGTTGGTTGAATATAAAACCAGGTAAAACAGTTAGTTAAGGCGTGAAGACACATACTTCGGTTATTACAGGTAAGTCAGTTTGACGGTTTATCTCCGATGGCCTCAGATGCTCATCAAGGGCAATTACAATTGAAACGTTATACTGATACTGATCGTGATCTTAACATGCCATTGTCTTCGTACTCGTACATTGCCTGTGAAAGATACAACAACAGTTCACAGTAAATACGGTTTACAGCTGGTTGGTTGCGCCCTCGTTTCCATACAGCCAAAGAGCACTTGCTCAGCTCAAACTGTGTACAGAAAATCTTGAAGTTAAACTTTGTCATCTAAATATCAAGCTAAAAGCCTTTAATTCAACTTGTACATGTCTGCTTCTCTTTTTTTTAAGGAATTCATAAGTTGATTCTTAGAGAACTTTTAAGCATTTTGATAAATACTGACCCAGACTTGTGAAGGACCATGGGGGATGAGGCTAAACCTTAACAGTACGGCGTGTGTTACACCGGGTGAAAACCTCAAGCTTATCTAGTAATCGCAACGTTGTAAATCACTTCCATGAGCAATGGCGCATGCGTTGTCGGTGACCATGAACAGTTAGCAGTGAAATTATCCTTTCATCGTATTCATCTAATTTTACACCGTATTCACACAATACTTGGATTATTTTCACAAGCCATTCTTGAATACACCGCTAAACACCAATGAAAAAAGTCAATACTTTTAAACATATTCATATAATTATAAAATGATAAAACACTAATGAAATAAATGAACACATGTAGATGGATTATCATGTCTGGACTGTTAAATTAAAGAAAGAATGATCTCATTGATTGATTTTCTCATTTCCATGTACATTAATTTTCAGTCCTTGTTTCAACAGCTGTCATCTTCAGTCACAGCGGGGACTCCCTGTTGGGGAATTTATTTATTCACATGTTATTTATTTAGATATATATTTGCATGGGCTGTTCTTGACTTTATCTTGGTAAAAACAAGAGTGATAATGCATGAGAGAATTCTAATAAAAATCTGTCTATATAACGATGGCAACTGTTACTAGTTAATAAGATAAAAGCTGAATTCATCAATTATATGAAAGAATCACGAGTGATGGTTAGGTGTTTTATTGCGATGTCACAATAACCAAGGAAACATAGGGCAGAAAATTGTGCTTCTGTTCCATAGTTGAGATTATCTTTGTCCTCAAAATTTAACACTTTATTGAGTGTAGTCAATCTTCAGGTTTTGGAAATGCAAAATGACAAACAAGTAATGTTTCTTAAAAAGGTGTTTTTGTTTGTATTTTTTATCTATAGCGGAACAATAGTTTTAGCCTTTGTTTTCATTCAATTTATTCACTTTGGATAAATTCACACAGGTTTGTCACAGGGGCAGAATGTGTTCTGGCAATACGAGGAGTGTGGAAAACGCACCTGAGCCTTTAGCGTCCGTCAGCCAGTATATAGGCAGATTTCTGCAGAATTCCAACACCTGAGAACCTAGGGCTAGCTCCGCAAGTTGAAAAGGGATGGTCTCCTTTGATCTTACTGTAGTCCGAGTGTCGTAGTTTTCAAGGTCAAACACCGTCTGGAAATCAAACCAATATACATATGTGCATGGTACAGATTTTTTTACCCCCCCCCCCCTCCGAGCCATAGACATGACAGACTATGTTCCGCTCTCAACGCTTGCTACTTAGAAGTACAAATGACCGCCGCCATAAAATAACGTTTCTCTCGGTCCAGGTTTCCAAAAACCTTTCAAATGTCTAACTTGACGCTTATATTTAAGTTTCTTTAATATTATACGATCTTATTTATTTCCACTTACTTCTTTGCCCTGGACCGTTGCCTTGGCCTCCTCGAACTGGATATCGAAAGTGGAGACGAAACACTCGTTCCTGTCAAGGTCTTTTATGGCTTGTATTTTCTGAGAGAGAAAATTAAATACATTCAGTTCTTAAACATGGACTAATAGTGGTTTCTATGTTACAGTTTGCAATCATTGGTATGGCCGTAAAGAAATCGTCCGGTGTGCATTCATTGGTATGGCCTTATTGAAATCGTCCCGTGTGCATTCATGGGTAAGGCAATAAAGAAATCGTCCCGTGTGCATTCATTGGTATGGCCATAAAGAGACCGTCCGATGTGCATTCTTTGATATACGTTTTTAACGGATTTTGGAAAATGTTGAATTTACGGATATAAACTTCGTTTAATTCACTTACAAAAGAGGTCTAACAAGCCTCCCATCAAGCTACAGCCGAACGACGAGGGCTTGATTTGAACTCAAGAGAATTATGGTAGGACGTGCTTCGTATTACACGACATTTTACCCTGTTGAAGTCCTGTAGAGCCACGGTGTCATGAAGTGTCCGATTGGGTGTCCTGGTTTCCGTTATGATCACCCTCTCGGTGTCCTTCACCTCGACCTTTCCCGTGGATTGGGACTCCGAAATAATCAAGAAGAATTTCTGAAAGTAAATGAATCCAAGACAATTGCTATAATAGAAAAAAATGTTTTAAAACATATAGGTGAATAACTGGAACTGGAACCATGCCTTTGATTCTGCTGTTCTTTAAGAAGTCTGTAATCGGTTTTAGTTTCTGCTGTAGTCATCATCTAAATAAAATATTTTAGCAAACGAATACCTGGAATCAATTTCATAAGTGTAAAGGTCGGCGATTTCTAGGCTGAAATGATCTTCACTCTTCAATTCGGAGGCAAGTCTTTGACCCAGTTCCATGCATTTCGCTGGTGTAACTTATAAAAGCTCGTTTGCCGTTAGACAGGAGACATTCTCCAGACATCGAGGTGATAATATCGGTCCTTAATTGTCAAAAAAATATCGACCTTTGCTGAAAGCGTTATCCAATAAATTACTGTAACCTTTCGACTTGGACTGTCCGACAGGCTTCTGGATCAAAAGTTTGTGATTATCTCTAGCTACTGCTGTCTGAAATAACACGTTTAGCCCCGTAACCTCGGGCATTGCACTGAATTTAAAAGCGAATGTCTTTTTTGCCCTAGTACTTGAATGATTTGTAAAACACATACTACGTACGTTTTATTAAAACAGTTTGGTATCTGTGTCAGGATTGGTAAAACAAATCTCGGCTGGTGAAAGGTCTCCTAAGTGAAAGCCCCTGAAGCCAAGATTAGAGGCGAGTGAATCCGGGATGTAGCCGTTGACTAAATTAGCTCGAAACGTAATTGATATTGAGACAGGCAAAAGTGTGTTACTTTTTTGTTTTGAAAATATTTATCCCAACAGAGAGTCTCTTACCTCGGTTTTAGGTGTGTTCCTGGCTTGACATATGTAAGTGCCGTAGTAAAGGGAGATAACCACGGCTATTACAACGAATGCTGTCAGCAAACTCGCTCCACCAGCTGCTAGAATCGCACGTTTGTTACTTCTGTTCTTCTGCCTCTCCATTTCGGTCTGTCAATAAGATTTAATCATGTAAAACTTATGTGTAGTTCAAAGGCAACTGTGAAGACCGTGCGAATGTTTTCTAAGATTTGCTCTACGTGACCACGTGGCATGCACTTTTTGGATGATTGAATGTTGTAATGTTCTGGACTATCTTTGGACATCAATGGACTGACTATGATAAAAGAGAAAAAATAACTCGTCACTGAACGGTCAAGGGAGCTTTGTGTTTATAATTTAAGCTAGACTCCTATATGTCCATACAAACGTTCATCAAGATTTATGAGAATTCTTCAACAATCTTCATAAAAATACCTGCCAATGTGCACCACTTTGGTTTCACTTATATATCTACCCAAACCACAACGTATTTTGTGTGCAGTGTATATTATATCCGCATGCAAATTCGACCAAGTTTTGATACCGACATCTTGGAGGTGAAATGGTGCACAATCCATCAGTCATAATGGATGGGCTTGGTGAATTATCGCAGGACGAAAGCTAAAATACAAATTATATAAAATAAGGACGCATTTATAAACATGTAAATTGTAAGAAAAGCAGTCGACGTCTTTCATTAGTGAGGGTAAGGCGCAGAAAACTAAATTCAATCAGAGCACTCAAATAATCTTAATCTAAGACAATCTTTATGTAGAATTAATAGAAAATATGTCAAACTTGAAAAAAAAAGACAGTCCGTCCTGTCGTAATATCGGCTGAACAGGAAACTGTTGACGTTTTTGCACATATAAATACAAGCAAGGTGTACCATCTGTAGTTTTTGGCAATATATCGAAGATAGTGTAAATGCAAATATTGTATGTCAGAATGAGTGCAGTGGTTTCTGCGGAACGGGAAACTTAGTGATGTGATCAGATCATGCCGTAGGATATATTTGACATATATGTATTTAAAATATATTTGATTTTTTACCTACTTTAAATTGAACATGACGCCTGTCACATATGCAGAAAAAAAAGATGTAAGCCACAGACGTGTTGTGCAAAAGGTTATGTTGAATCAGATTGATATGCCTTCCCAACACCAACAGGGGAGAATTTGTTCCAAATGAGAAAACCCTGTTGTGTTTGGCGCACTCGCTGATGTCTACAGCCAGCTGATGCTGACAGCCAAGCAGGCACAGACAAAGACGAAAGGGGCCGTTGAAATAGTGAGTGAGTGAGTGCTTGGGGTTTAACGTGGTACTTAGCAATTTTTCAGTCAAATGACGACGAAGGAGCCCTTAAAGAGTATGCAGTGTGCCTCCTTGTTGCAGGACGGATTTCCGTCGCTAAAAGAAGACTGTGCTTACAAAGTTCGCCTTGCTGAGCTGCCAAACCCATGCATCGGTCGTTTGAAAATAGAACGGAACTAAATCTCTTGAGTGGGGTATCTCGCGTTTTATTTCCATTTTTCTATGTCAAATGCGTAGACCGTGGATATCACGTGGACCTAATTTCAGAATCACACTATATTGTTCAGTACCCATTATACTTAAACAGGAGAGATCCTAGGTGATGTGACACCATTCTAAATGGCATAGAAAAATAGCAGTGATTAGAAAATGATTATTTGCTTTTTATTCTGTTGATGAGCGTTACAGATTTTTTCTTTGATATTTTAAACGAAAGTATGGAAAACATCCACTGGGATCCACTTCAAAAATGAAGCCTGTTGTTCTGAATTCCACAAGAAAGTTTCTTTAGCTGAATCTAGGCGTTGAAACAGACATTCGTATACCAACGGTCAAGCAAGATGGACAACTCAGTTCAATAATTCCCAAAGGCTAATTCCCAAAACAACGTTTTGCACAAAGTACAGCAGAACTCAAAAAGTATATAGTCAGTCTTACCTCAGATTTGTCCTCTTCAGTTTTCAGCTCAGTCGATTTTTCTGCCTGCGGGAATCCAGTCATGGCCTTGAATGGTAGTCAAAAGTGAGTGAGTGAATTTATAAATTTGGAGTTTTCCAAGCCCTAAAAACGGATGATGCACGCCAAGAATGGCTTTCGAGCGCATTTCAAGGGCTTTTAAACTTTTCTGCCACAAAAGGATCTGATTTATTGCGGAGGTGGAGTTATGTCACGCACAAATGTGCATTCAACCACGGTAACAAACTCAATAGCAATACAGGTTTTTCTCCTGCCTATACATGAGCGATGCCCTCCTCCCTTCCTATACTTCCTCCCTATCCCCTCCCATGCTGTCTCCCCCTCCCGCGCTGTCCCTCCTACCTCTGTTTCCCCCCCCCCCCCCCCACCCCCCACCCTCACCCGCTGTCTCTGCCTCCTACATCCTCTATTCCCTCTCCCTCTGCTTTTCCGTCAAGATTTTATTCAAGATTAATTTAAAAAACATTTTATCTTTAGGTCTGTATGGTGACCCGCTAGTACCACACTACACTCATTTGAATGACTTATACTAGCCGTGACCGAGATATTTGGCCTGCCTCCGCGGCGTAATGACCCAGGAGCCTCTCACCACTGCTACGGCTATAAGTTCAAGACCAACTCTTACCGCTTTCATCTCTGGTCCTCCATGAGAAAGGCTGTAAGCAGCTGTCGGTGGTCGAGGCTTTTCCTAAAGCTCTGCCTGGTTCCCCCCACCATAATGCTGGCCGTCGTCGTATTAGTAAAAAAATTAATACGCGTTATGTCTTGAGATGAGTTTTCAAGGCAGCCACCATGTTTTGTGCGACCGTTTATATCACAATATATGTTGGAAAAAGCTAATCTTTCAAAGCGGTTAACGGTGATCAACGCAGTGGGTTTAATTTTTCGACAGCTTATAGTTTTGCCATAATTTCGGCCAGGTCAGTCAGTGTACTTGATCGGGCTGCAGAATAAATACATACATGTGCATACTGACACACAATCATCCAACAATATCAATACCAACATTCTGACACACAATCATCCAACAATATCAACACCAACATACTAACACACAATCATCCAACAATATCAATACCAACATACTGACACACAATCATCCAGCAATATCAATACCAACATTCTGACACACAATCATCCAACAATATAAATACCAAACTACTGACACACAATTATAAAGCAATATAAATACCAACATACTAACACACAATCATCCACCAATATCAACACCAACATACTGACACACAATCATCCAACAATATCAATACCAACATACTGACACACAATCATCCAGCACTATAAATACCCACAAACTAACACACAATCATCCAACAATATCAATACCAACATACTGACACACAATCATCCAACAATATCAACACCAACATACTAACACACAATCATCCAACAATATCAATACCACTATACTGACACACAATCATCCAGCAATATCAATACCACTATACTGACATACAATCATCCAACAATATCAACACCAACATACTAACACACAATCATCCAACAATATCAATACCAACATACTGACACACAATCATCCAGCAATATCAATACCAACATTCTGACACACAATCATCCAACAATATAAATACCAAACTACTGACACACAATTATAAAGCAATATAAATACCAACATACTAACACACAATCATCCAACAATATAAATACCAAACTACTGACACACAATTATAAAGCAATATAAATACCAACATACTAACACACAATCATCCACCAATATCAACACCAACATACTGACACACAATCATCCACCAATATCAACACCAACATACTGACACACAATCATCCAACAATATCAATACCAACATACTGACACACAATCATCCAACAATATCAACACCAACATACTAACACACAATCATCCAACAATATCAATACCACTATACTGACACACAATCATCCAGCAATATCAATACCACTATACTGACATACAATCATCCAACAATATCAACACCAACATACTAACACACAATCATCCAACAATATCAATACCAACATACTGACACACAATCATCCAGCAATATCAATACCAACATTCTGACACACAATCATCCAACAATATAAATACCAAACTACTGACACACAATTATAAAGCAATATAAATACCAACATACTAACACACAATCATCCAGCAATATAAATGCCTACAAGTTAACACACACTCATCGGCAGCCATAAAAATGCCAGCAAGCTGACACACAATCGTCCAGCAATATAAAAACGAACACACTGACACACAATCATTCAGCCATATAAATACCAACATACTAACACACAATCATCCAGCAATATAAATACCCACATACTAACACACAATCATCCAGCAATATAAATACCAACCATACTAGAACACAATTATCCAACAATAGAAATACCAAAATGCTGACACACAATCATCCAGCAATATCAATACCAAACTACTCACACACAATTATCAAGCAATATAAATACCAACATACTAACACACAAACAACCAGCAATATAAATACATACAAGCTAGAACACAATCATCCAGCAATAGAAATACCAACATACTAACACACAAGTATCCAACAATGGAAATACCAAAGTACTGACACACAATCATCCAGCAATATCAATATCAAAATACTCACACAAAATTATCCAGCAATATAAATACCAACATACTAACACACAAACAACCAGCAATATAAATACGTACAAGCTAGAACACAATCATCCAGCAATAGAAATACCAACATACTAACACACAGTCATCCAGCAAAAAAAAAAATACCAGCAAGCTGACACACAATCATCCAGCAATATAAATACCAAGATATTGACACATAATCATCCAGCAATATAAATACCATCACATTGACACACAATCATCCAGCAATATAAGTACAAAATGCTAACACACAATCATCCAGCAATAGAAATACCAGCACCCTGACACACAATCAATCAGCAATATAAATACCAACATACTGACACAATCATCCAGCAATAGAAATACCAACATACTAACACACAATCAACAGCAGCAATATCAATACCAACATACTAACACACAATCAGTCAACAATATAATACCAACATACTAACACACAATCAATCAACAATATAATACCAACATACTAACAGACAATCAACAGCAGCAAAATCAATACCAGCACACTGACACACAATCAATCAGCAGTATCAATACCAACATACTAACACACAATCAACAGCAGCAATATCAATACCAACATACTAACACACAATCACCCAGCAATATAAATACCAACATACTGACACACAATTAACGGCAGCAATATTAATACAAACATACTGACACACAATCATCCAGCAAAATCAATACTAACATACTAACACACAATCACCCAGCAATATAAATACTGACACACAATCATCAAGGTATTGATAACATATGCACAATGGTCATGGCCCCAGCATGCAGTGCCATGCACTTTATCGAATGCAAGACAGCGCTGTGTACTAGATTAAAGCGTCATCTATGGTAACACACTTGATTGGGTTACAGCATTAAGTATATACTGCTAGTGGTCAACAGTGCCGTAAAGGTGAAATGCAAAGGTTTTTGACCGGTAAATGAAAGTTTATGTATTCATTTGTTTGACTGGTGTTTTACGCCGTGGTCAAGAATATTTCACTAATACGACGGCGGCTAGCGTTATTGTGGGAGCAAAACGGGCAGAGCCCGGGGAAGCCCACGACCTTCCTCAGGTTACTTGCAGACTTTCCACGTACGGCCAGAGAGGAAGTCTGCACATGCTGGACTTAAACTGACAGCGGCCGCATTGGTGAGAGGCTCCAGGGTCATTACGCTGAGCTAACCAACTGAGCCACGGAGATCCGTAAGTGATAGTTAATATCAGAGATACTATATGTTAAGAACTGTTTTACGTTTTTATTGTTTATATGCGATCCATGCAGTTTGAAATTTATTTGTGACTAGAAATAAGCCGCTCAAATTTGGTCAGTGTATAATGGGCTGAACTCGTCATGACTGATTTCCCATGGACTTATAAACGTCGTGACGTCAAAGTGGCCCTAGTTAACTCGCCGTTCCACGACTTCATTAAGACAGTTACATGCACATGTTATAAACCGTGAGTGACGATCTGAAAACAAAGATAAGCTATGCATATTTTCTGAAAAATGTTTCTTGGGGCATATGTAAGGTTTTATGTCAAAACCACTTATGCGTCTATTGGATTGTTTTCCATCCTCCAAATTATATATGTTCTTGGAAACCTACATACGGATGATCATGTATTCTCTCTCACCATATGACGCAGATCGCTGCCGAAGTAGTGGATTAAATATGCTGAAGTGTAACAAATGAATATCTTTTCTTCGATTGGTACCCATGGCCTGAAATATTTCAAAAATATGGGTATGCTGCTGGTAGTTTTATCGAAACCCGAATACCATCATGTTGCATGGCAGATCTTAATATGGTATGTCTTACTTGCAGCTGTGCTTTAGCATCGACTCATTGTCTTGTTTCATGGCTATTTCACCAATCAAAGGAAATAGTATCAACAGGGAAGAAGATTCTGATTGGATTAGCAATGACCAATGATATTACTTACTTTGTATACAGAGTAGTCCACACCAAGCAAGCAGCATTAGGTCGAATCTGCGATTCTTTCATTTACATTTACTGAGGCTAGCTCTCGCAGATTAAAAGGATTTTGTTCATCTGGGCTCGTGGGTAGAAAATACTACAAAATGGAATTGAACACACGTCTAACAAAGTGTTCAATTTACTGAAGTGCATTTAAGGAGATTTAGGACTATATTCGTGTTTGAAATTTGAACTAGCTGTAACGTCTAGAATATCGACTGTCTTCTATGCATCATAGAAAACTGCACACTGCTTCTCCTCTTACATGTTACCAGCTCTATTTACTGTTTGTGTTTTATTTCTTACATGTTTCTTTGGGAACTGGTATCTTACGTTGTTTTGGAAATCGGTCTTGGGACTATCAAATTGGAACGTCTCATTTTGTATTATGAGAGTTACACAAATGTAGCACCGGAGTTTTAGGTCTGTTTGAAAAATATATGAGTAATGATGTTGCCAGTCCTCTGTGTGAATACACATTTTATCAAGTAGAGACTGCATCTTTCATATGACAGACAGTGCTTTGGAAGACAACCATAGCTTTATTCATTTGACCTATATACAGGGTAAGTTTGACTCATGGCAGGTGGTGTACGTGGCATTTTATATGTGTAAAACTCTGCGGGTGCAGATGGGGTAGACGGGGGTCACAGCAAGAGTGTATACCGCTAATGGCTCTTATTGCGGAGAAAGATTATGGCCTGCATATATTTCAGGCATATCCTGTCTCTTTTTCAAACGCAAAATTCTTTCGTTGACGTGCAGATGACCCTGAATATCATTACATTCACCTTCACTTTAAATAACATCTTTGTCAGTTCTCCCCCCCCCCCCCCACCGAAACCATTCTATTCTGCTGTATTTTGCACTTGAGAGAACTGATGTTATTTTCGTCCGCACGTCTGCACAAAGTGATATAATTCGTTGTTCCTAAACCAGTCAGAAACCTCTTCCTGTTGACATTGTTTTCACTGGTAGGTGAACAAACGATGAAATAATTGTACTGTAAATAGATTCTTATCCCATTCAATTCTACTGTATTGTGTACATTGGCGAACTTATGTTGTTTTCTTCTACACGCACGTGGGCCGTTCTATGTAGAGTTAAAAGTGATATCATTGGTTATTGCTTGACTAAACAGAATATTCTTCCTCTTCGATTTTTTTCATTGATTGATTTTAAAAAAAGGAGAAATAATGGTGCTAATAATTTGGATTTACATAAACGCTGATGGTGCCAGTAGCACTGTATAGTCGTGTCTGCATGTTCCAGAAGCACAGCTGATAGACGCTCCAATCCCCAAGCTGGAAGGCATTTAGATAGTTTCTGGAAACGGTGGTTGTAACTTAGGATCTATTTATTTATTTATTTATTTGATTGGTGTTTTACGCCGTGCTCAAGAATATTTCACTTATACGCACGACCATCCGCAGGTTGCTGGAAGACCTTCCCACGTACGGAGGAACCCAGCATGAGCTGGACTTGAACTCACAAAGTCCGCCTTGGTGTCTAACTTAAGAGTATGGCTTTACCGAAAATGGCAGAAAAGTCGAATTCTTATGACGTTGTAAGCTTTCATGTTCTAAAATACTGAACTAGCCCGATAGTAAATAATTTTATTAGCAGTTCAATTTTCCTTTCAGTGCATTGATTTATTTTTTTGTTTTCTTTTTTTAGCAAGACACTTTAAATCTTCTATCTTTGGCGTTAATTTGGGTTTTGCAGTAAACATGAAGTTTTGAAAAAAAGTTCCAAAGTTATCTCGTCGCCATCTATGTACTGTGTCTTTCTACAGATTAGTGGACGTCACATGAGGCATAACTGTTGTTAGAGCCTACACAATTTCCTTACGGCTCTAACAATGATCTGTGTGGGTATTTTGAATACCCCTTTGTTGCTTGAATCGTTATAACTTTGATATCTACTGCTAACCTTGAAGCCCAACGCAAAAAATAAATGGAAAATCAAAAACTAAAAAGGCGGAACAAAAATCGTAATAAATCAATAAGTAAAAAAAAAACATCAAAATTATAACAAATGAAAATGTATCATTATTATTTTTTTAATTGTGGACATACATAAGTCGGCTTTGACTGATGACAAAAAGGAGACGATTATCATGGTGTCTGCGGAGGCGCACAGGATTGGTGAGGAGAACTCCATGGCCCTTCATGACATCAAACTGGTTAGTGTTTATAGTTTTGCTCAATGATGCTTCAGAGCACCGGCCTTCAGCATGTGATGAGTTTACAGACTGCCAGGGCATGTCCATGACTATGGGGCGTCGGGCCTTGTCTGTGGCATGACTTTACAGGGCGGCAGGCTTTGTCTGTGGCATGACTTTTTGGGGTGCCGGGCCTTGTGTGTGGCATGACTTTCATAGTCCGTCAGGCCTTGTATGTGGCATGATTTTATGGGGCGTCGGGCCTTGTCTGTGGCATGACCTTAATGGGGCGTCAGACCTTGTCTGTGGTATGACTTTATGATGCGTCAGACCTTGTCTGTGGCATGACTTTATGACACGTCAGGCCTTGTCTGTGGCATGACAATGGGCGTCAGACCTTGAGCATGACATGATTTCTACACGACCTGTCCCTGACATGACTATGGGGTGTCAGGCCTTGTCTGTGGCATGATTTTACAGAGCGCCAGGCCTTATCTGCGGCATGACTTTATTCGGGTTCGCGCCTTGTCTGTGGCATGACCTTAATGGGGCGTCAGACCTTGTCTGTGGCATGAGGCGTCAGGCCTTGTCTGTGGCATGAGGCGTCAGGTCTTGTCTCTAGGTTGAGTGTATGGGGCGTCAGAATTGTCTGTGGCATGACTTTATGAGGTGTTAGGCTTTGCTCGTAGCATGGCCTTAATAAGACGTCAGGGTTTGTCTGTGGCATGAATTTAGATGGCGTCAAGCCTCGTCTGTAGTTTGAGTTTATAGGGTGTCATACCCTGTCTGTGGCATGAACTTACTGGGGCGTCAAGCCTTGTCTCTTTATGGAGTGTCAGTAGTTTTCTGTGGCATGACTTTATGGGGCGTCAGGACTTGTCTGTGGCATGCATTTATAGGGCGTCAGATCTTGTCTGTGGCATGACATTGTGGAGAGTTAGGCCTTGTCCGTGGCATGGCTCTTTGGGGTGTCACGCATTTTCCGTGACATGACGTTCCAGTCAGTTTATCGGTATTACCGGCCCACTAATATTATTATGCAGGCGTATGTATATTGTTATATTTTGTTTCTCTTTCACCTTTATCTACAATTTTGTTCCTTTAAATAGTAATAATAGAATTCAGAAAGGTCTGGAACAAACCACTAGTGGTTTTATTCTCCCCTTCCATACAAACTGCCACGTTTCATGAGAATGTTGTTAAGTTTTGGTGAAATAAAAAATGTTCAGTTAAATCAGTCTAGACAGAACTCCGAATGGAACTGGTTAGAGTCACGACCATGGGCCGTCAACGTTTATACGGAATCACGATCCAGTATTTATTTTATTCGGCAATAACTCTATGTGGTGTCTCAGTAACTGTCCTTGCTCTCAAAAATTATCAGTTAGATTGTCTGAGCGATGTACTTGTTGAATTATTATAATGCTATCGCAGCAGGATGTTCTCTTAAATAAAACACAAATGCTTTACGACAGCGGTCAGCATTATGGTGGGTCAATACGCTGCGCTAGCGTGAGCCACGGAGGCCCCGTCAAAATGAACATGAATGAACATGAATGGAAGCTGACAAGACACAACGTTGAATGTGACACAGTATTATGTTATGATAGTTTTAATCAGAGTTTCTGTTCAAATTAACACATTATTTTTGGAGTGTAGAGTATTCTTTGTCCAGTGAGAAACCGAGCAAAGATCCTTCCTGATTTGACAACTCTACATACACAATGTTAATTAATCGTTTTAAATGAATAAATTGTTCCTAGCAATGATGCTTGGATACAAACACTGCGAGATAGTAAATGTTTTATGTTAATATTATCATATAGCGTAAATAACTTGATGTTCAGACATGCTTAAGGTTTCGGGTAGGTAGAGACTACTCACGGTTTGTCCCTGTCGAGAACGGGGTCCCCCTGGATCGTGTACTATCTCCCATCTTATTTAATATGCCAATTAATAATATGCCGAAGGCTATCTCTCCTGAGCTAAAATGCTCGTTATTTGCAGATGATAGGGGCATGTGGTTTCAATCCCGGAGTCATAAATTATGTACTCCATATATACAACAGGGGTTAGATGACATTGTGAAATGGAATTTGTCTTGGGGGTATAAATTTTCGTCAGCTAAAACTGAAGCCGTTATTTTCATTCGTAGAGCTGTTAATGCCGTAGTTATAACGCTCAATAACTCCCCTGTCAAATTATCTAAGCCCTTCGTTACCTCGGTGTTATCTTTGATAAGCGTCTAACTTGGGCAAACCATATTGAGTATGTCATCTCTAAGTGCCAGAAAGTTTTGAACCTGATAAAGACTATTTCTGAGAAATCTCGGTGGGCGGATAGGGATTGTCTGCTTCTGTTAGATCGTTCTCTGATCCGTTCTACGTTTGACCATTGTGCAATACCCTTAAGGAGAAGTTCGATTCCATCCAGTCCACTACGGGTGTGTACAGGAGGTTTGCGATCCACACCACTTATAACTATTCAGGCCTTCTGTAATGATTGGTCTTCGTATCTCCGGCGGCGCCTGCGCACCCTCAAATGCTTATTTAGGTTACCATCTGATGGACATAACTCGGCATCTAGCGCAATCAGACCTTCCTATTAAGATTAGTTATATGAAGGTAAAGATAATCATGCCTTGTCATTCAGCTTGAGGTACAAAGCGATCTCATCATCTTTACGATGTAATGACTTAAACATGCACCCCTCGTTTGTTCCTGACTTCCCGCCATGGAAATTGTATCCTACCTCTATTTACACATGACTTACATAGCAAAATTGAGAAGGCTGACGACCCCCCCCCCCCCCCGTCGCTGTGTATTAAAGATCATATTAAGTCTAGTGGGTCTGAGAACTTACATGTATACATAGATGCGTCTGAATGCCCAGGGAGTAATTGTGTAGGCGCCTCATTTTGCCTCCCTGAAATGAAATATAACCGATCCTTCAGACTGTCCAATCTCGTTTTTGTGTTTACTGCTGAACTCACTGCCATTATATGTACAATGAAATTTCTGTTCGAGTTTAAACCTGCCCGTGTTGTTGTTTTCACGGAGTCTTTGTTCTCGCTACAGGCGGTGTTTAACTGCACGTGGACAAAGAAATACGACACTTGTGTACTATGTTTAACTTTCAAGGGGTTGATATCTCATTTGAATGTGTACCAGCCCATATCCGTGTCCCTGACAATGAACTGACTCCTTAGCAAAACAGGTTCTTTCTTTCTTTCTCCCACACTATTCCCTTATCAATCCAAGAAGCACTTAGTAAATGTACTTAGCAAACCCAAACTCGTTGATACTTTTCAGCAGGACTGGAATAATTCAAGCAAGGGTAGATTTTTTTTACTTGACTAACCCCTCGATTGATACGAAGTCTTCCGAATTGTATCCGGGCACCTACCCACAAATTTGTATTTGTATCTCTTCGTTAACCACGACACTCTAAAATGGGTTTGTTCGAAGAGTGTCACGTAGAAGACTCGACCACCCATCTGCCACAGCATTGCCACATACAATAAAGTGTTCCAAGCTGTGGCAAATTTTCTTACCAGCGGCCATAGGTATTAACCAGATTTAACCAGACTTTTTTGTAGTTTACAAATATCTTCTCGACCTCGTTGTAAAAAGTAGGCATTGGCGTAAATCGTCCAATTAGGGTGGGTACACGCCATTTCAAATTTATCCACCCCCATGGTAATAACACCTAATTATTTAATTGAATACTTAATTAATGTATCTATATTTTGTTTGTTTTGGTACAGGTTAATAAAGTAATATATCTACACGACTATCAATTTCTTACCACCACAACACGAAGTCATGTAGACCGTTTTGAATGTCATCTCCGAGTCACTTACCACAAGTCTGAATCATGGTTACCAATAGTATGAAGAATAAAACAAAACAAAGCAGATGCTGCATGTACACTAACATGTGAAACCCGATGAAACATAACGTAACGTACATGTGTTTAGTAAATGTAGAGACCGAGGGGGAAAGCACGCCAGAGTGGCAGAGCCTCACACCAATGCGAGAGCTGAGAGTTCAAGTCCACCTTATGCTGGCTTCCTCTCCGGACGTACGCGGGAAGGCCTGCCAGCAATCTACAAATAATTGTGGGTTTCTCCCGAGTTCTGCCGGGTTTCCTTCCACCATATTGCTGGCTGTGTCGTATAAGTGAAATATTCTTGAGTACGGCGTAAAACAAGAATCAAATAAATAGAAAGATAAATCATAGTGCATGTACCACTAGGCCAAAAAAAAACACCAGATGTAACAAACAGGGGTTAATGCATACACAGCTCATGAAGAAACTGATACGGGGTTGTCAGGCGAAATTCTTGTTGATCATAACATTAATTTGATCCCATGTGTCCATGTCTGTAGATTATATACACAAACTTTGCTATTACCTTCGGTATTATTTTGTTTATCCCTATTTTCTGACTAGCTGTTTGACTTCCGTCGTTACACGTAACCCGGATGTAGAGTGGTAAATAGAGTCAGAGTATGCCACGTGATCATTACAGATGTAACAGCTGTCTGTGACTTTGGCTCCCCCTCCCCTCGCTCTCTTCAAGGCTACAATCTCTACACACGATCAAGTTACGAGCTGTACTCTATGAGCTACACTCAACAAAAATATAAACGCGCCAAGCAATTTTATATTGTTTATTCGACAATTAGGATAAGTGTACATAATCAATAGTGGCTTCAATTTCCACCAAATTTTCATATTTCAGGGCAATACTACAGGAGCTATGGCAGCGAGAAAACAGAAAGGTGGGTAATCACAGTTCGCGCTGTTAGTTATGCTAACGGTGGACAGTCTCGGCACTGAATGCTGTGAACTGTGATTTAGTGACCATGCTGCTTTCGCCTTTGCCACGGCTCATGGATTATTGCTCCAAAATGTGAAAATCTGGTGGCAGTTGAGGCCAGAATTTATAATGGATATTTATCCTAAATGTTGAGTTAACACGTTATTTAATATAGATGGAAAGCAATATAAAACTGCTTCGTGTTTCTATAATTTTGTTGAGTGTACATAGCTGGGACCAGTACATTTGACCGAGATTTCTTCACTGAGGGACAAACAAGCCCAAGAGGCTTCTTGTATGTTAAAGTATTGTAATTTGTCTCCACACGCAATTCAGTGCCCTTTGTACGCGTCGTCGACATCTGAGACTATACACGCATTCGAGCATAGTTTGAAGTCAAAATCTTAAAAGGAGACATAATCACCCAAGATAGGTAAGGTTGTTTCTGCAAAACCTAGCGACTAATACAGTTCTGCGGAGATCAAAAGTGAAGACTTGGTTGAAAGTTAAGTCTAAAATCAAATCTTAGGACGGTTTTGAACCACCGGTCTCTGGAGGATAAGCTACAGTTTATACTTGTTTGTCCAATATTTAATACTTTAATTGTGAGGTATTTACTTTTGTTTTTTCCTTAAGCATACAAGTTTGGATTCCCCCACGGACGGACGTGGGAAGGTCTGCTAGGGACTTGTGGATGGTCCTGTCTTTCCCCAGTGTTAAATGGGTTTCCCCAGAGTAAATTGTATTAATGCAAAATTAATAAAAAAACAATAAATAAGTTGAAGCTTGTAAATAAGTCTTCGATTGTACAAAACCATTGCTGACTGAAGTCAAAATTTGATACACAGTTTAAAAGCTTAGTTTTGGGCTCAATGAATGTAAATATTTATCACTTCATAAATGTGATTTTAAATGAACGCAGCAAAATTTCAACTTAATTACCAACACTTAATCATTATGACGAAGGTTTTGTAGGTTTTTTATACTTAAGGCAGAAATGTCTTTATGGGATAAATATAATGACCCAGAGGCCTCTCAACAATGCGGTCGCTGTGAGTTCAAGACCAGCTCATGCTGCCTTCCTCTCCGGCCGTACGTGGGAAGGTCTTTCAGCAAACTGCGGATGGTCGTCGGTTTTCCACGGGCTCTGCCCGGTTTCCTCCCACCATAATGCTGGCCGCCGCATGCAGGGTGGTCAGAAACTCCATCATTCATTTTACAAATACATATACATTCAACACATACTGTAATCACGTCACTCAGTAGACACTAACAGATTTAAAACTATGCTTTTCTATCATCCTTTCTTACTTTTTCTTTCTTTAAAAGTTTCTCTAGTGGACCAGGAGTTTCTAATTCGTGTGCCTACCCTGAACACGTATCCTTTTTCGCAGTCATTTATCTGGGTTCCGTATAGTAACATACAAACATCAAGATCCGGGTCATTTTATGACGCAATCTGTCGTCTGTGCAGACAGTAAACAATGTAATGTGACACACACGCCGGCTCCAGTGGATATGTTCTCGGGCCCAGTCAGTGACAGTCACAGTCAAGGCACCCGTGCTGTTTACTGCCTTTAGTTTACACGTGTACCCTTCTAATTCCACCTGCTTTAGTCTCACGTCCTCCTTTATCTTCTGCACATTCAAGAGTTTATGAATTCAGAAAAAAGTTTTTTGTGTGTATGCAAATGGAGTTGTGGAAATTCTCTCTTTAGATTGTTTGCAAACAAGCCAAATTCGGTCTCAGACATGAACTGTGTCAGACATCTCTGATTGGACGCTGCTAAACAAATCAGATTCTTTAACTTTGCTGATACTATTTCTATTGATGGATTAAGGAACGTTGAAAGAATGATATAAAAGCGGACTGTTCTGTTGGATTCTTATATCCATTTGTTGACTGGATCCAATCTGCTGAAAGTCCTCTCAGCTACCGAAACTATAGCGTTGTTGCAAACATGACAGGACCAAAAACGGCAGAAAAGTCGGATTCGTATAAATGGGTAAGTCTTGGTTGAACCAGATTTGTCAACATTTCACATGTTGCATCATTTTAAAGCTTAGATCGACAATGTTCTAAGTAAAGCGTTTGAGAATCTAGGGAGTGCTATTCGATTCAGTCTTTTGCAATTCGTGATTTTGAGGTGACGATCTTACTATCGGTGATGGTGTTGCGACAACAGACATTAAGATAAACTTTCTTTCCTTACCGGTATGCAATATAAAATGGAAGAACAGATATATGAGTAAATACAAATAAAAATAAAAACCCACTACCAATTTTGTAATCTTCCAGACATATCCGGAAGGAGATCTACCCAGTAGAGGAGAGCGGAGGCGTCCATTTCTTATAGCTGCGGTTGCTTCACTCTCTACGGCACTGGTCCTTGGCTCCATTGTCTTCGGTGTCGTATTCTATCTTCAAGAAAATAAACCAGAGAAACCCGAGGTAGAGTACAATGATCATTCTTTTATTTTATTTCTTTATTTTCTTACAATGTGTGGCTGTAATACAGTAAAATTTTGAAGTGTTTTTCATCTTCCGAGTGTACATGAGGAAGATTTTTGGATTTTTCAGATATTGTCATTGAAACTTGTACGGCGTTCCAAAGCAGGCCAATCACGTGCATACATTTTCAGCTTTAAGGTTCAAGAATTCACAAACGTAGATTTCCTTTTGAATTTCCACGAGCGAACGTGAAAAAATTCAGGAAATATGTCAATAAATCGTTTGCTGTCAATGTATGCTTGTCTTGTGTAGTTATATTCTTTCGTCCTTCATTGCGATCGCTGTGAGTTCGTCCATCTCATGCTGGATTTCTCTCCGGTCGCACTTTGGAATGGCTGACAACAAACTGTTGGTCCTTGGCGTGAAACACCAATCAGATAAGTAAAGAAATGTATTCTTTCGATGTTCCAAATCTAGTCTTCTGATTTGTTGTCGGTATTTCTGTCTTCTCAGTGGGTATCGTGGATCCGTAAAGCTGGAGATGTGGACATCCACGAGTCAGTTTTGATTGATGACAAAGAAGAAACGATTCTCATGGTGTCCGCGGAGGCGTACAAGATTAGCGAGGAAAACTCCATGGCCCTTCATGACTTTAAATTAGTGAGTAGAAATGTCTATAGATATCCAAACAGTATTATAATATAACATACTCTGCACTGCGCTATCTGAGTCGTTAACACATCCAATGTATAGACACACATCTTATATTAGATCATACTAAAGGCTTTTAAATTATTTAACATTTCCTCTTTTCGGACCCACTCATTGTCTTCATACTCTGACTAGGTGGGGCGCCATGTGTAGTATCTTCAACTTGATATTCCAGTGAGACAGCACTAGAAATATTGAGACCGGTCTGTTACAAGGAGATAGCATTATGGTACAATTAGCTTCATAGTGAAGGCAAAGCTAAAACCCGCAGAAACATAGGTGGCTAAGCCTGCTGGTCATAGTCTCCAGTCGTGATTGTTACATGCTTGGGATAAATATGAGTTCATAATGAATAGCAAAGCCTTCCTCAGTAACAGCTGTAAGTGTCTGTAGTCTTGGTTTGTGGGGCGTGCGTACAGCGATGTGCTGATATGATTTGGTGTGGTTTCTGTCCAACTAGGGTTACGTGGCGCTGAGAGACTTTAATAGGGACATGTGCTTGGTTACCAAGGTGAAAATCCCGGATTTCTGGTCCGTCAAGCAGATGTTGGAAGACAGACGAGTAAGTCAGCCCCATATATACTTATGAATCTCTGTGTTGTAGAGACCTATTCAACTATACACTTCAAAAAGATATACCTTGATTCTTATTCTTAATTTATAGATCAAAATACGCAAACGTGTTACCTTTTGTAAAGATTGTAAAGATTTCAGTTATTTTCTTGTGACAATAAACTTTCTGTTTTATCTCAGGGGCAAACAGCTTCCGGATTTACACAATGTTCACATATAACATGAAAGATAACATAAAGATATGAAGTTTCAAATGTTAATCATCTTTCTCATTTTATTCTTAATGAAAAAATACTTTGATTGTAAATGCTGTATTAGTCAACTAAATAGATAAGTGTATTTTATACATATGTATTCCATCTCTTTCAGGGTAAAACGCTCGACCTTCAGCCATTGAAGCAAGGCAAAGGAGAGTTCCGCAATATGACGTCATCAGAATTGGGGCCCAAGTTGAACCAGTTTTGTGACGCAGTTCCAGCTCATTGGTTCGATATCACAGAGACAGGTGCGCCATTTACATGATTGATTGCCTTTTGTGCTTAGCTTAGTTCCACGATTTATTATTATACGTTTTCATTTTTTCTAGTGTTTTGTGAAGGGTTACACCGTCAAAAGTCTAACTCGTGTGTTAAAGTAGTGAACACTGAACAGACACTTAAGCAATCAGTCACTCAGTCAATCAATCAATCTTCATCCCAATGTATTTTCATTCTACCTCTGCAGGAATCGTGAAAAGGCAAGTTGATCTGAGGCTCAGGGCTGAACTGGAAAGGATACCACCCGGGGGAGACACAGTAGCGTGTTTACATGCCCGTGTGTCTTGCGAAATTTCCATTAGATTTTAACTTAATGAAATGTAGCAAACAAATTTAACTGTTTATAATGAATAAGTCAATTAATCCAGCTTCATCCAAGAGAGTTTTCATTTTATTCCCTGAGGAATTGTGAAGAGGCAAATTGATATATGGAGCAATGCCTAACTTAAAGGGGGTAAGCCTACCACCCCTATAGGCGAGAGGCCAGTCACATGTTAAGCAATCGTAAGCAATGCAATGTTTTTACTGGCTTTTAACCTAATGTAACGAAGCAGTTGGGATTAACTATTAGATTTCACAAAGTATTCCCAAGGGATATTTCTTATTTTTAAATTGCGTCATATACCGTTGGCATCTCCATGACGAGCATATTTGTGACATGACCATATCGCTATGTTATCTCACTGACTTGGAAAAAGTTGTATTTATTTTGTTTTTCAACAAACAACTTTATGTTTATGGTGAATTTTAGAATAAATGAAGCCGAAGATATCAAAGTATCAATATCTCTGTTACGTTCTCATGTCTGTTTATAAGAGCTTATTAATACTATTCCCACGGTGTGACATGCGACGCCAGCGACGTGTGAAACGGATTACCTTAATATAAATTTTAGACTAAAAGTGTTAAATACGACGTCAGCGACGTGCATAACATAACAACCTCTAGGTGTTGTTCCAACCGCGTTACATGTATATTTTTCTGTATTTAATAATTTGGCTGATGTTTTAAGCCATTCTCACGAAAATTTCACTTACACGACGGCGGTAAGTATTATGATGAGAAAAAACCGGGCTCTCTCTCCTGGGGAGGCTCACGACTTTCCGCAGGGTACTGGAATTACCTTCCAAGGCAACCCCTTTGGTGAGTGGCTCCTGGGTCATAGTTCTTGACTAGTACTCTGACTACAGGGCCACGAAGGCACAGTGGACAGATTATAAGTGCATTTCAACCCGTGCTACATGCAGGGCTAGTGACGTGTACAATACACCATCTCATGGCAGATATTAGCTGTTAAATGCGACGCCATTGATGTGCACAAAGTAACAGCTTAAAGAAGCTATTCCATCCGTTACATGCGAAGCTAGTGACGTGAACAACATACAGGATAGCTTATACGTGTTGTTCCACACGTGTTACATGCGGTGCCAGTGACCTGTACAGCACATCAGGTTATGGGGCATATTCATTCTGTGTGAAATGCCACCTCATTGACTCGTACAACGCAACAGCTTATAAAAGCTATGCCATCCGTTACATGCGACGCTATTGACGAGAACAACATACAGGATAGCTTATACGTGTTGTTCCACACGTGTTACATGCGGTGTCAGTAAACTGTACAACACACTACATTATGGGGCATTTTCACTCTGTCTTAAATGCGACACCATTGGCGTGTACAACACACCAGTTGATAGAAGCTATTCCATCCGTTACATGCGACGCTAGTGACGAGAACAACATACAGAATAGCTTATACGTGTTGTTCCACACGTGTTACATGCGGTGTCAGTAACCTGTACAACACACTACATTATGGGGCATTTTCACTCTGTGTGAAATGCGACGCCACCGACGTGTTTGACGCGACAGCTTATAGAAGCTATCTCATCCGTTACATGCGACGCTACTGACGTGAGCAACATACAGAATAGCTTATACGGGTTGTTCCACACGTGTTACATGCTGCGCCAGTGACCTGTACAACACACCAGGTTATGGGTCATTTTCACTCTGTGTGAAATGCGACGACATTGACGTGTACAACACACCAGCTGATAGAAGCTATTCCATCTGTTACATGCGACGCTAGTGGCATGAACAACATACAGGATAGCTTATACGTGTTGTTCCACACGTGTTACATACGGTGTCAGTAACCTGTACAGTACACAAGGTAATGGGGAATGTTCACTCTGTGTTAAATGGGACACCATTGGCGTGTACAACACACCAGATGATGGAAGCTATTCCATCCGTTACATGCGACGCCAGTGACGAGAACAACATACAGGATAGCTTATACGTGTTGTTCCACATGTGTCACATGCGGTGTCAGTAACCTGTACAACACACTACATTATGGGGCATTTTCACTCTGTGTGAAATGCGACGCCACCGACGTGTACGACGCAACAGCTTATGGAAGCTATCTCATCTGTTACATGCGACGCTACTGACGTGAGCAACATACAGAATAGCTTATACGTGTTGTTCCACACGTGTTACATGCGGTGTCAGTAACCTGTTCAACACGCTACATTATGGGGCATTTTCACTCTGTGTGAAATGCGACGCCATTGACGTGTACAATACACCAGCTGATAGAAGCTATTCCATCTGTTACATGCGACGCTAGTGACGAGAACAACATACAGAATAGCTTATACGTGTTGTTCCACACGTGTTACATGCGGTGTCAGTAGCCTGTACAATACACCAGGTTATGGGGCATTTTCACTCTGTGTGAAATGCGACGCCACCGACGTGTACGACGCGACAGCTTATAGAAGCTATTCCATCCGTTACATGCGACGCTAGTGACGAGAACAACATACAGGATAGCTTATACGTGTTGTTTCACACGTGTTACATTCGGTGTCAGTAACCTGAACAACACACTACATTATGGGGCATTTTCACTCTGTGTGAAATGCGACGCCACCGACGTGTACGACGCAACAGTTTATAGAAGCTTTTTCATCCGTTACATGCGACGCTAGTGACGTGAGCAACATACAGAATGGTTTATACGTGTTGTTCCACACGCGTTACATGCGGCACCAGTGACCTGTATAACACACCAGGTTATGGGGCATTTTCACTCTGTGTGAAATGCGACGCCATTGACGTGTACAACGCAACAGCTTATAGAAGCTATTTCATCCATTACATGCGACGCTAGTGACGTGAACAACATACAGAATACCTTATACGTGTTGTTTCACACGTGTTACATGTGGCGTCAGTGGAGTGTGCAACAGTATGGCCTATACCGTACCTCTGCAGTGCGTTTATAGTAGAGTACGGTTGGATCATTAGATAGCAAAGCACCAATCATGTGCCTACTTCAAGCCTAATAGGATCTGATTGGCCGAATCTATCTAGCCTTGTCCGTTGCACGAAAGCACATGGCCTTGGCGATATAAAATGTGACCTTGCTTTGTCAGTTTTAAATTAATTCGGAACACTGTTCACATCTCTGTAAAACTCAGCACATATTTGTACAGAATGACGGGACTAAAATTGACAAAGAACACAAATTTGGACAAAGTGGTAAGTAAGTCAGTGGATCAGACATTTTTTTTATTTTTGTTTTTTGTTGTTTCATATTTTACATTGCTGACATAGATTAATCCATACATGGACTTGTGAACAAATTCCCCTAGACAAAGAAGCCGAATGAACATATTCCTCATCACTGCTACCAAGAGGGAGGAAGCCTGCATGAACTGGACTAGAACTCTCAACAGCCGCATTGGTGTGAGGTTCCTGGGTCATTGTGCCGCGCTGGCAAACTAAACATTCGCCCCGCTCACGGAGGCCCCTTTATGTGACATAGTACAGAGTGTAAAGCACAGACTTGTGTCTATCAACAAGAGTATAACCGTGCTATTATTATATAAGTAGTACATGTGGTTTAAAGCCGTACTTAGGAATATTTAATTTTGTGTAGCATTGGTCGGGTTTATAGGTGGAAGAAGTTGGGCAGAGTGCGGGGAGAGTTACTTCCCCTTACCCACGTACTGTCTGTCGTGCCTTGTCGCACAACCAAAAAAACGTGAGATCCTAATTGCTGCATGCGGTAATTACGACGGCTTTTACGGAACAACCTTTAAACCTAATTTCGTCATCGACTGATTCCGAAAACATTGCTGATAAAATCGTGCATATGTCATGCTG
Organism: Liolophura sinensis; assembly: GCF_032854445.1. Lineage (NCBI taxonomy): Eukaryota > Metazoa > Mollusca > Polyplacophora > Chitonida > Chitonidae > Liolophura > Liolophura sinensis. The sequence continues at coordinate 27,692,932 of NC_088307.1, read as the reverse complement.
ACAGCGAAATTAATGTAGATTCCGAATATCCCACGTCACATATAAACGAGATCTGGTTTTAAAAAATGGCGTCTGTATATCCGCGTTTTTGCCAGACAACAGCGGCGTAACTAAGCCATGGAGAAGTTAGTTTTAGTAGCATTGATCGATACTTTCTGTTGTGTAGTGGTTAGAGCGTTCACAACGAAATCAGGAAGATCTGGGAGCAAACCCACTTAAAGCCTCCCACTTAAAGGCTGTGGACTTTGATAATGATCTATACTGTCGTTATGGCACACCATTTTGGCCAGTAAGGTCGCTCGTACAGGTTGAGGACTGATAATGGTCTACGCTGCCGTTACATGACACCTGTTGGCCGGTGAGGTCGCTCTTATAGGCTGTGGTCTTTGATAATGATCTACGCTGCAACCTAAGGACACATGTTGGTCACTGAGGTTGCGCTTAAAAGCTGTGGTCTTTGATAATAGTATACGCTGGCGTCACAGGACACCTGTTGATCAGTGAGGTCGCGCATATAGGCTGTGGCCTTTGAGAATGGTCTACACTGCCGTTGCGAGACGCCTGGTCCCAGTGAGGTTGCACTTATAGGCTGTGGCCTTTGATAATGATCTACGCTGCCGATATGGGACACCTGTTAGCCAGTGAGGTCGCACTTATAGGCTGTTGTCTTTGAGAATGGTATACGCTGCCTAGACAGGAATTACAAAGAGGCGTGCTGACGACCAACACAGCCATGAGAGACTCGATTGCATGTATTATGAGATTAAGCTACCTTCAAAAGATATTTTAAAAGACACGCTGCAAAAATAAGAGGCACACGAAAAACTCATCGTTATACCATACGCCCATTGATACAGGCAAAGTTACTTTGTAAAAATACTTGTCAAACAAGAAGAATGTTGCATCTTATATTAAATCGTAAAGTATGTCAAGAACATAATGGCTTTTTTTTTATAAAGGGTCCCACTTTAGACAGCCTTCGATATCACGGGTGTCCTTATATGTCTCTTTGGCAGTACACGTCGCTTGTAACTTGTAACCGGAAATTGAACCCGGATATTCTGATCCACAATCTTTTAGCAACCAGAGTTCCAGATTTTGTATTGTATGCTTCCTATAACACAGACCTGACCATCACCATTTAGACAGAATTTACCTTCTTGAGACACAAAGTCAATAAAAAAAATAAAGGTGAACAAATCAGAACACTTATGCACAATTCAGTTTGACTCTTTTTCCAGACCACTAAAAATCTGCTCTTGATTAATAGGCCTAAATCTTAACATGGGCAACTAATTTCGGCCGGGTAGTTAAAGGGCTTGTCATTCACTCTCCTGGGCCTTCGTGGCTCAGCTGGTCAGCGCGCTAGCTCAGCCTATTGCCCCAGGAGTCTCTCAGCAATGCGGTCGCTATAAGTTCAAGTCCGGCTCATGCAGGTTTACTCTTCGACCGTAAGTGAGAAGGTCTTGCAGCAGCCTGCGGATGGTCGTGGGTTTGCCCCGAGCTCTGCCCGGTTTCCTACCACGGTAATGCTATGCGCCGTCGTATATGTGAAATATTCTTGAGTACGGCGTAAAACACCAATGAAATAAATAATTAAATATATTCAGTCGGCAGTATACACGAGGTGCGGGTTCAACTCCAGTCTCGGCCAGGGAGTTTGTAGGTTACCCTGCTCTGGCTTTTCGTGCTACTTAAGTGGCAATAAACTGTGGCGGACACTCGCAAGGAGACATTCTGGAACATAGCATTAAACATTCAAAAAATAAATACATATAAATAAATAAATCTTGTCCTGATGCAAAACTGATGAGCTTATCCTAGGCTAGAGATAATGCTTGGCTTAACTGCTGATACATGTACTTTAACAAATGGGCTACCGCTGATCACATTGGGCCTGATGTCGGGCTGGCAGGTAGAAGGATCTGACCAATACCATAATACAGTTACGCCTATCCGTCTACTACATTTACCCACACCTGTGTTTTGCAGTTACACCTATCAGTCTACTACATTTGCACCTGTGTCTTCCATGGCCGAGGGGTTAACACGCCAGCTCGAGTAATGGTCCAGGAGCCTCTTACCAATGCGGTAGCTGTAAAGTTCAAGCCCAGTTCATGCTGGCTTTATTTCCGGTCGTACGCTTTAAAGGTCTTCCAGGATTTTGCGGATGGTCGTGTGTTTCGGCTCTGTCCAGTGTTTTTGGGTAAACTCTTAAAACTTTTAATCTTCAACATGTCACTTTTACCACTCTTCGAACAACATCTCCAAGATTGCCCAAAGATGGTTGAAGACTGTTTACGGCTATGTAGATTTGCAGACCTTACGAAACATATGGAGCCCCCCTGGACCCTCGTCGTACTGTGATAGCTGACCCAGACCGCATTTTCAATTTCCTGCCGACGCCACTGATGTATATTTGATTTATTTATTTGATTGGAGTTTTACGCCGTGCTCAAGAATATTTCACTTATAAGACGACGGCCAGCATTATGGTGGGAGGAAAACGACCATTCGCAGATTGCAGCAAGACCTTCCCATGTAGTCATATATTTTGTAAATATTTGAGACAAGAAAATATTTCTTAAATGTTTGCAGCAAGACACATCAATTACGGACCAGGCAAGGGATTATTTATTTAGCTGATCATTTCATTCTCTCTTTTAGTTGTGTTTTTAGATAGAAGTATTTCTATGATCATCATATATATACATGTGGACTATGATGTATTGATTAAAAGGTACACTCCAATGCATGTAAAGTCACCTGCCTCACGCACCAAAACGCACACCACACCACATATAAAGTCACCTGCCTCACACACCAAATGGCGGTTTTACTACATACCCATCCCCTGAGAGAATATCACAAACACAATCTTCTTGTAAAGGGTATCTACACAACCTAAGATGACTGCTCTTCAAACAAAGCGCTCAGAGAACACCAGTACCACGCCAGATCAAGCAGTTCGCATTACGTTATAATGATCAGGTGAGGTGATACGCTCAATTGCTGACACCTGAACCCAAATATAGTAAAGTAACACTATTATCATACACATATGTTAGTCTGAAAATATGTAGTGCTAAGAACTAGCAATTAAGTCAACAAAAACAGGCCAATATTGGTATGCTGTAACGGATAGACTGTTTATTGGATGCATAAAGGTTAGCGAGGAAACACTTTGTATGTTTTAGAGTGGTAAATCGTTGCGGTGGGAAAAGATGAAATTGTGGGCAGTGGTCCTTTAAATGCAAATAGTAAATTCTCAATCCGTGTACTATGGGTTGCATTTGCTACCCTGTGAACGGCCGAGCAAATGCTCAGCTATCGTAATGAAAAAAAATACTTCCGCCTGGAAACATCGAGCACCTCGCTGAGTGATCTTTTATATGCAAATAGCTACGCACCATTGGGTAGAAGCATCCACAAAAAAATCGATTGCATTATGATAAAAACCTTGGTAATCTTGATATTTATATTCTTATGTACTTTGTAATAGAAAATATGCACACCTGGCTTCATAAATCATAAGCATCGTTTGTAAGTATTATCGCCTTGCTGAAAATATGACATAAAATAGGGCTAATACTGCTGTGAGGAGAATAAAAGGTCTTCCAGGGGAAGGAATAGACGTGAGCTTTCAGTCCGCTCGAATGCCGAGTTACATTAACCTATTCTGCAAATTCAACATTTCAAATACCATGATGAAATGACGACATTAATGCTTTTCCTCGAGGCTAAAATTACATTGCGTTACAAATTAAACGAAATGATTTAACATCCGATTCAAAACAGTGAAGAAAGCAATTGTCTTTCACGGTGGTGTATTTTTTGGACATGACATCGTAGAAAATTGTGGGAGGACAGAACATATGTTGTCCCCGTGATGTATAGTATATGCACAGACAGTGATTGAACCGTTCAGGGGAATTAACTCTAAACCGACTGTTTACGCCCCTAGATTTATTCTCCCTGACTAACCATCACAAAAACAGACATGCCATTTCAGACAATTATTGTTCGGTCATGTCTGGTGCACAGTAACACAGTAAATAACGGAATATGTGTTTTCACTTTAGTCCGTGCCATAAATATTGTATAACCCTTAATTTTAATAGACACCAGGGTTGACGTCATCGCTCCAGCAAGCTATGTCTGGAGCTGTTGCTGATGAAGTGGAGTTATATTGTAGAACGTCTTTTGATGATTCTTGTGTCAAGTTTAAGTCATGAGTAATGGAGATTTTCAGATGATGTAAGTTTAGAGACCGAGCTATCTACCTGCTTTTTCACATGTCCTGCGGGTTAATTTTGCAAAGCCTGAATGTTGAATGGAACAATCATAACTTGCTGCTTTGATAGAAAATATTTTTTTTCACACAATGCGAAGCAATCTCTATTGGCAGAGTAGTAATATTTCTTAAACATAGCATTTATTGTGGAATAAATAAAACTCATACCTCCAAAATGTCATGTAGCAAAAATCTACGGAAGCCCAAATACGGCATACTGATATTATCTAAATGCCGTACATGTTTTTGGAATACTAGTAACGATCTTGGATTAGTATGGAAGAACTCATAACAGTAAAGGGCAAGAGAAAACTCAAATCCTTGTGCATCTATGAAAGCACATAACAGAACAATATCAAAAGGCATTGTCATTGCTTTTGAACATATTTTATTATTTTCATTTGTCCATTTTCCTTTAAAGTAGAAAGAAAAACTGTACCAGGGATGACGCCATCGTTCCAGCAAACTATGTCCGGAGCCGTTGCTGATGCGGTGGAGAAGAAAAACGCCCTGTTTGTCTATTTACAGATTAGTATAGATAACTCTCATTATTATTAAGGGCTTAGATATTTAAATGATGTAAAAAATATACACAAAGTTCCAGGGACCCATTATTGCATTAAGTACCTGAACGGGAGTGATTACTAAAATAATTAATAAAATATTTACCCGAATGTAATCAAACTTAAGCAAACACAATAGATGAGAGAAAGGATGTATCCTGTGTTTCATGGAAATGTTAGTTCTTTAGGAGTTGTTACATGGACAAAATCTGAATACGTGATAAAACAGAATTACTCAATGTCTTAAATGGGTGTAATCATGAAAGTAATTACCCAATAGCTATAAAGCTTCAGCATACAAAAGTTCAGAAAATAGGCCAAATGGATGGCTTCATTAAAATTGGAGTAGCAATGTGGGAGGAGAAACGAGAACAGAATCGTGTTAGACACACCAAAATGATAGGGGAATGCAAATATACACCCCACTCCCGTAAACACGCAACTTCGTTGAACAGCCCAATTTACATCAGCGAAAAAAGTTTAACTTCAATCTGAGTATGTCCATGTACACACCATATCTTAAACTAGAAAGTTAAAAAAGGCCTAACATTCAGTCCTTGCATGAAAGCCTAACATACAGGAGTTAACAAAGCACGCTTAACTTTCCATCCAAGTATGTACATTTACACGCCGTAACTTAGACCGGAGCTAAACGAGGTTAACCTTCAGTCCATGTGAGAGTGGTCGTGTGCAAGAAAGGGAATCCACCTGTATCTAATCTGGCCCTACTGGGAGTTGTCTAGCGCAAGGATTGGAAGCGACTTTCCCCATCAGAGTATCAGAAGAGGTGATCTGAGAAAGGTTTAGGCTGTCACCCAAGCTCAGGGCGGATAGTCCTGATACTGAAGTATAATGATTTGAGATACCAAATGGCGTTTTTACCGAGTAATTTCCACCACTGCTTCAACACTTTTCATTCCAGAGCCATACTTGTAAAGCCATCGTTTGATATCAAAACCAGTGATGATAGAAATCCATGTGTGCTATCATTCAAACACAAGGATTCCAGTCATTTTGACGTTTTCCTTAGCCAAAGGGTCACACGGTTCAAAACGAATCACATTTTACAATCATAATCTCTTTTAATGCAGAAGAACATTAATCGCATGGGTACAAAATCGCCACAATGAAAACTGGGGAGTACTTAAACAAGTTCATTGTGTGTACTACATTAACCACTGAACACGAATTTAAATATACTGACGTCCAAAAGAAACTTTACTAAGGCTTTGAGAGACGACCGAACAATGGCAACAGCATGAGGCATATGCAAGAGATATGTATTCATATCTGATGTTTTATGATGGTGAGAACTAGATGAGACTCCATGATGAGAGAAACATTTTCGTGAACACTCACACAAAGATGCATGCGTGTCCAAATGAAACAAGTTAAAATGACATTTGTATAATTTCTTTTGGACGTCAGTATATATTCGCCCAGAAACCGATGTTGTTTGTGAGAAATTCGAGTTCAACTAGCTCAGTCTATGTGTGCATAAAGTTTACACGGCACATATATACTTTTTACGGAAAAGACATTTTATTTACCCAAGCCGGAGACATGAAAGTCTCTCTGCTTCACCAAGCAGCAGTGTAATACTAACCCGGTGGTCTTATCAAACCTCCACTGCCTGTCCGCCGTATCTAGTATAGGCCTATACAAGGGATCCCTTCACCCATACTAAAATGTTATACCAACCCGACATTGAAGAATACGCGGTATACTTCTTTCACAGCCTTTCTTATGTATACGATTCTTAGAACTGTAGTCTATTTCTTTAAAAATTCATTAAATGCAAATAATAACGTCAGTGAGGAAAGGCCACTTGGTTGTGTATGAATAATTGTGAACAGTTTTGTTGATGGGGATTATCGAACGTGTGATCAAGGCAATAACTTTGATTATTCTCCGACGTTTATGTAGCCATTTTCCTAAAGATGTATGGATAGAAGACTTTTGTATTCTTCAGAGATGGAATTGTTCTACATTATTCTTCGGATAATATGTGTTTTTAAACTCTGCCTGAATTTTGTGCGGAGCTTCTCGTGGCTTGGTCGGAATTAAACTATCAGTTGAATGTCGATGTACACAAACCAAAACAACTAATGTTTTGACTATTTTTGTAAATAACGTATCACCAATGCGGTCACTATGTGTTCAATTCCAGCTGATGCTGGCCTCCTCTCACCATAATGCTGACCGCCGTCGAATAAATGGAATGTTTTAGGGAACTGGGTAAAACACCAATCAAATAAATAAATAAATAAGTGGCTTTTCCCGTTATACATGTCGAGCAGGAGTTCATTTCTCTATACAAGCCATTTTTGTACACCGTGTTTGGCGGCCCTTCTATCAGTACAAGTATATACAATCCATTTTTGTACACCGTACTTGGCGGCACTTCTATCAGTACCAGTATATACAATCCATTCTTGTACACCGTACTTGGCGACACTTCTCTCAGTACCAGTATATACAGACCATTCTTGTATACAGTGCTTGGCGGCAATTTATCAGTAGCAGTAAGTAAAATTCCACCTAAAGTTAACTAAAGTTAAGTTAATGGGAAAGAACAGTGTGTCATTTTTGTGTATTAAAATAAAACTGTCTACTTTACAGACATGAGATACGCACCATTGCACGTGGCATGGAAAATAACGTTTGGAAATGATTTTGTGTGTGCTTTTCGCAAAAACAAGTCTACGACACTCTACACTGACTTTCTTGAACTCGGGAAATGTTTAAAAATTCCAGAAAAAGTGTCTATATTTATAACTAAATTACATAATTGGCGTATACGTTTAATACTGACCCAAGGCCCCCCCCCCCCCCCCAAAAAAAAAAAAAAAAATAGAAAACAAGGGTGAAGGCAATGACACACAGCTTGATGTATTTTCTTCTTGATCACGGGATTTCAACATACAATGTATTGTATCAAAATATGGATACTCACGGTTGTTCTTGCCAGATAACAAGTCAGATACAAGTATGGCTTATGCCATAAATATATTTAGTAGCTACGGCCTTAAACTTACTCTGTGTTAGCATTACAGGTAAAAGAAATGTTTTTTCTTACAGATTTATGGACGGTAAATTGCTCTTTTGGTTTAAATAGATAGTCGTAGATCATAAGGAAATCCTCCATGTTATCGATTTTAACCAGTCAGACTACTTTTTTCTACAGCCCTATGTGGCTCTTGTTTCTGGTGTGACGTGCTGCAATGTTTTCTTTTTCCACCTACACTGAAGAGCTTAGGGCTCCAGAGACGCGGCATGGTGATATCAGTTTCCACCTAGACTGAAGAGCTTAGGATTCCAGAGGTGCGGCATGGTGATATCAGTTTCCATACAGACTGGAGAGCTTAGGGTTCCAGTGACGCAGCATGGTGATATTAGTGCCGTTAACATGACACGTCCCACGGACCCATAAGACTGATTAAATAATGATTTGCAGAGTTACCAATCATGTCAAAAAACACTGTAGCCGCTTAGGTTATAGTAAAGATCGCTAACAAGGTATCATCGTCAGTAAAATGTTCTTCAGAATGGCGTTAATCATCAATCAAATAAATACAAAAAAATAATTCCTTTGACTATTTTTCTTCTTCGCCGTCAATCTTTGTTGTGCCGTTCATCCTTATACCACATAGGTATATTGAGTGATATTACCTTTGAGGTTACACATACGCAATTGGTGCATTTAGATCCAAGATTTGCCCCCGAACTGGCGAGCGAAGGGGCACTGACTGGATAATAATGCCACACAAACTTAATGGATTGTTGACACACTATGGAATTATCTACTACTATCTTGCACTTAATTAAAATATATCCTTATCTTGTTTGCTTTGGATAGAAATAATTTTTTTTGCTGAGTGTTAGTACATCTATTTTTTAAAAAATCATTGATTTATAAACTGAGATCAGCTTGTTGTGGATTTATCACATTAAGTTTGTAGTGCATTTATTAAATTTTTTTTAAACATTATACTCAAATATGTTTCACTTGTAAACGAAACCGAGGTACCCGGGGTTAGCCACCGACCCTTGGCAACTTACTCACAAGCTTCCCTACTGATGTACAGACCTAGACCCGATAAGAGCATCACTTTCGCAATGCAGTTCTCAGGTCTCCATAAGCCTCCGCGAACAACGAATGACGTCAAATTGTATCTTACGCGAGATGAATGGGTATTTATTTAACAGGGACGTTTCTGAACTTTATTACCATGGACATTGTGTCATGAAAGACATGAGTTTATTAGGTTACCATGAACACACGTATGTGCATATTTAATACCCCACTGGAGACATTTCTGTAAAACACCAATAACTCCATTAATCACTTATTTTTCGCAGACACCATGGCGGGTCAGTTTTGAGCCTGGAGAAAACCTAAGGCGACCGGAGTCATATGAGTTGCCTTTCGTGAATAACTAGCAAACTCTCCTATGTATAAAGTATATACTTGCACGCCATATTGGAGGCAAACAGCAAGGGTCACCAATGTGTCACTTTAGCTGCTCTCCCCTGCTGTATCAACTTTGTGATCCGTCAAAGGATAATCCCTTTGGCAGGGTAACAATTCGTGAAAGGTTAATCCCTTGGGAGGGTAATAATCCGCCGAAGGATAATTCCTTTGGGAAGATAATTATCCGTCAAAGGGTAATCCCTATGGGAAGGTGATAATCAACCAGGACTTATAATAGGCGTATGAGCACACTGATCAAGGTCTACACACTCAACAAAGACGAACCAACTGTATAACAAGATATGCGTCAATGGCTGATATTTATTTGTCGTTGGTTGAATACAAAACAGGGTAAAAGTTAGTTTGAATTAATTCAAATCTGAGCCTTTAGGGTTTGTTCGCTCGGTAAGTAGACGCATAATTCGGTTATTACAGGTAAGCCAGTTGACAGTTCATCTCCGTTGGCATCAACAAAGGTAATCACCATTCAATGGTTATGACAAACCTCACACCAAATATCTTTCCTTTGATCCGGATATAATCTCGCCTTCCTCGTGCTTGTACGTTGTCTGTGAAGAATACAACAATGGGTTTGGCTTACAAACAGTGGTTGTGATTTACAGCTAGTAGGTTGCGTTCAAACTGTGTACAGAAAAATCTTGAAATTATTTGGGGAATGTCACGTGTTATTTATTTAGATATTTATTTGTATGGGTTATATTCAGCTTGTTGGTAAGAACAAGGGTGATAATGTATGAGAAGAAATCCAGTGGACATCTGTCTATATAACGATAACCAGTAAAACTAGCTAATAAGATACAAACTAAAGTCATGATCTATATGAAAGAATCATGAGTGATGGTCGGGTCTTTTATTGTGATGTCGCAATAGCCAAGAAATCATAGGGCAGAACATTGTGTTTCTGTTCCATAGTTGAGATTATCTTTGTCCTAAAAAATAAACACTTTCTTGACTGTAGTCTTTAGTTTCTTTAAAATGTACTTTTTGTTTGTATTTTTTTTTATCCATACCGGAACAATTTTTTCGGATTTGTTTTACACAGGTTTGCCATAGGGGTCAAATGTGTACTAGCAATTGACCTGCATGCATTCGATGAGTGTGGAAAACGCACCTGGGCCATTGGCGTCCTTCAGCCAATACATGGGCAGATTTCTGCAGAACTCCACCACGTGAGAACCTAGTGCTCGCTGCGCAAGTTGAAAAGGGATAGTCTCTTTTGATCTTACTTTAGTCCGAGTGTCGTAGTTTTCAAGGTCAAACGTTGTCTGCAAATCAAACCAATATACATATGTGCGTGGTACAGATTTTTTAACCCCCCCCCCCACCCCCCGACCCATAGACATGACAGAGTATGTTCCGCTCTCCACGTTCGCTACTTACAAGTATAACTGACCGCCGCCATTGACACACTTTTCTCTCGGTTTAGCTTTCCAAACACCTTTCGAATGTCTAACTTGACGCTTATATTTAAGTAATTTCTTTTATATCACAAGATCTTATTTTTTTTACACTTACTTGGTTGCCCTGGGCCGTTGCCTTAGCCTCCTCGAACTGGATATCCAGAGTGGAGATGAAACACTCGTTCCTGTTAAGGTCTTTTATGGCTTGTATTTTCTGGGCGACAAAATCAAATAAATTCAATCCTTAAACATGGACTAATAGTGGTTTCGATGTTACAGTTTGCAATCATTGGTATGGCCGTAAAGAAATCGTCCGGTGTGCATCCTATAACATACCTTTTTAACGGATTATGGCGGTAAATGTTGAACTGACGGTTAATATCACCTTCGTTTAATTCACTTACAAAAGAGACCCAACAAGCCTACCAACAAGCTACAGTCGAGCGACGAGGGCCTTGATTTGACTCAGGAGAACTAGGGAGAACATGCTTCGTATTACAAGACACTTTACCCTGTTGAAGTCCTGGAAAGTCATGGTGTCATGGAGTGTCTGATTGGGTGTCCTGGTTTCCGTTATGATCACCCGCTCTGTGTCCTTCACCTCAACCTTTCCCGTGGATTGGGACTCCGAGATAATCAAGGAGAATTTCTGAAAGTAAATGAATCTATACAATTGGTAAAATAGAACAAAAAATATCCTCTTAATATGACGTATGGAAGAATCTGTATTAAAACATATCGGTGAATAACTGGAACTGGAACCATTCCTTTGATCCTGCTGTTTATTAAAGAAGTGTGAAACCGGTTTCGGTTTCTGCTGTAGTCATCATCTTAATGAAATAGTTTAGCAAACAAATAATTGAAATCAAATTCATTAGTGCACCGGTCGGCGATTTTTAGACTGAAATTATAACTTCTGTGGTATACTCTTCACTCTTCAGTTTGGAAGCAAGTCTTGGACCCAGTTCCATGAATTTTGCTTTTGTAACTTATAAGATCCTGTTTGCCGTTAGACAGGAGACATTCTGCAGACATGGAGGTGATAACATCCGTCATTGATTATCGAAAAAGTATCGACCCTCGCTGAAAGCGTTATCCAGCAACTTACTGTAGCCTGTCGACTTGAAATGTCCTACAGGCTTCTGGATCAAACTGATGTGAAGTTTGGGATTATCGCTAGCTACTGCTGTCTGAAATAACACGTTTAGTCCTGTAACCTCGGGCATTGCACTGGATTTAAAAAGGGAATGTCTTTGTGCCCTAGTACCTGAATGATTTATAAAACACATACTACGTACGTTTTATCTACAGTTTGATGTCTGTGAAAGATTGTAATGGGAAATTCTTCCTGGTGAAGGAGTTTCCTTGGTGTGTAACAAGGAATCCAGGCTGATGAGGGAGTTTCCTTGGTGAAAGCACCTGAAGCCAAGACTAGAGGCTAGTCAATCGAGGGTGTAACGGTTGGCTAAACTAGCTCGAAATGTTATTGTTATTAATAGGGGAAAAAGTGTGTTATCTTTTTCTTTTGAAAATATTTATCCCATCAGAACATCTCTTACCTCGTTTTTGGGTGTATTCCTGGCTTGACATATGTAAGTACCGTAGTAAAGGGAGAAAACCACGGCTATTACAATTAATGCCGTCAGCAAACTCGCTCCAACAGCTGCTAGAATCGCACGTTTATTATTTGCGTTCTTCTGTATCTCCATTGCCGTCTGTCAATAAAGGAAAACGTAACCATGTAAAAATTGTGTAATTCAAAAGTAACTGTGGAGAATACTTTCTTAGATTCGTTAGGCGTGACCAGGTAGCATACACTTTTTATATTTGACTTTTGACTTATTTGATTGGTGTTTTACGCCGTGCTCAAGAATATTTCACTTATACAGCATTATGGTGGGAGCGTAACTCCGGGGTAACCCACGACCTTCCGCAGGTTGCTAGATAAAATTCATACGTACGGCCGGGAAGGAACCCAGCGTGAGCTGGACTTGAACTCAAAGCAACCGCATTGGTGAGAGGCTCCTGGGCCATTACTCTTCGCTAGCGCGCTAACCAAGTGATCCACGGAGGCCCAACGCCCCCCTCCCCCTCCTCTTACCCCGGACTTACACTTTTTAGATGTAGCAATGTTGCAGTGTTTTGGTCTGTCTTTTGAAATCCACGTACCGATTATGATTAAGGAGAGAAAAATAAATCTTCATTGAAAGACCAACAATATTTGTGTTTAGTGTTTAAGCTAGATTCCTATATTTCTATAAAAAGTTCATCAAGATTTATGAGAATTCTTCAGTTTTCTTCCATAAAAATATTTGCCAATGTGCGTTTCTTTGGTCTCCATTTATATTCAAACCATTACGTATTTTATGTGCTGTGTATAAATATCCACATGCAAATTCGTCCAAGTTTTGATATTGATAAATCGTACCAACCCAATCAGTCATAATGCATGCTCTTGGTGAATTATCGCAGGACACAGATTATATAAAGTAAGGACATATTTATAATCATACAAATTGTACGACATGCAGTCAATATCTTTGAATAATGAGGGTAAGGTGCAGAAAACTGAATTTAATCAGATCACTCAAAAAACTAGTTCATTTTAACACCATATCAGGGTAAATACAAAGTATCGTGTTATTATGACATAATGCTGTGTTATGTTGAACATGATATCCTGTTAATCTAAAAAATATCTATGTTGAATTAATACAACATATGTCAAACTTAAAAAAAGAAACTGTCATTGATGTCGTAACACCGGCTGAAAAGGAAACTGCTGCCGTTTTTGCACATATAAATACATGCAAAGCAATATACCAAAGATAGTTTGAATCCAAATATTGTAGGTCATAATTACTGCAGTGGTTTCTGTGGAAACTTAGCAATGTGATCTGATTATGCCGTAGGATATATACAAGCCTATATTTATTTAAAATATATTTGATTTTTCAGCTACTTTAGAGTGAACATGGCGCGTGTCACGTGCAGAATAAAAACCTACAGACGCGTTGTACAGAAGGCTATGTTCAAACGAGATTTATACGCCTTGCCAACACAGACAGAAAAGAATTTGTTTCGAAAGACAAAACTCTGTTCTGTTTGCCGCACTTGCGGATGTCTACAGGCAGCTGATGCTGACAACCAAGTAGGCAGAGACGAAAACGAAAGGGACTGTTGAAAGTTCGCCTTGCCTCACTGCCTAACCCCAAACTTCTGTCGTTTGAAAATAGAACACGACTGAATCCCTTGAGCGGGGTATCTCGCGTTTTGTTTACACCTTCTATGTCTAGACCCAGTCACGTGGACCTAATTTCAGAACCACCCTATATTGTTCAGTACCCATTATACTTAAACAGGAGAGATTCTAGGTGATGTGACGTCAGTCTAGATAGCATAGCAAAATAGCGCTGCCATAGGAGTGGCGATGTAATGCCGATTTTTTGCGATTTATTCTGTTGATGAGCGTTATTAAACTATGCAAACCTTCCACTGGAATTAATTCAAATTTGTTGTCTGACTTTAGATTCACTTTGATATCATACCAGAAATAAATCTTCTTGTTCCAAGAATCTTGTTAAATCTTTCACACGAAAACTTTTTCAGCTCGAAACAGACATGCGTATACCAACAGTCAAGCAAAGATGGACATTCAAGTTCAATAATCGTAAGGCCAATTCCCAAAAGAACACTTAACACAAAATACCGAAGAACCTAAAAAAGTATATAGTCAGTATTACCTCAGATTTGACCTCTTTCAGCTCTGCCGATTTTGCTACGTTCTGGAACCCAGTCATGGTCGTGAATGGCCGTCGGACACATTACAGAGGCTTTTAAACTTTTCCGCCACAAAAGGATCCGATTCATTGTAGATGTGGCGATACGTCATCTATTAATGTGCATTCAACCATATTCAAGATATTTAGCATAACAGGTCTGGCTTCTTTGGGAAAAGCACGTTTCTAGAACATAACACGGCAAAAAAATGTCTTCCTTGATCATTAAGTGCCCTTTTTCTAAGTGGTAAAGACATATATGTACGCTGCACTCCCACTCTTCTGGTTCAATGGTTCAAATCCCACTTACGCCTAACTGGCGAATTTTTTATTTTTGCCTTTTCATGTTTTACCCGTTTTACACGACATAACAGAGAGATAACAAGAGCGTCTATGCTTTAAAAGTTAGAGAATTCAAATACAATGACATCATAGCTTTGCCCGTTAAATTTACCTTTTCTATACTTACTCTCTTTTCATATGAAAAAGATTTAAAGATGCGGGGTCCTCCGTGGCCGCAGGGATTAGTACGCCAGCACTAGTCAGGTCCAGCTCACGGTAGCGTCCACTCGGCCGTGCGTGGGAAGGTGTGCAGCATTCTGTCGATGGTTTTGGGGTTTCCTCCGAGATATATCCGGTTTCCGCCCACCATAATGCTGGCCGCCGTCGAATAAGTAATATTCGTGTGTGCAGGCGTAAAACACCCATCAAATAAATAAAAAGCTAAATAAAGATGCGTTAATGGCAGTAATATAAACACCAACACACACAATCTTCAGCAATATAAATACCCACATACTAACACACAGTCATCCAACAATATGAATACCCACATACTAACACACAAGCATCCAACAATATAAATACCCACATACTAACACACAATCATCCAGCAATATAAATACCCAGATACTGACACACAATCATCCAGCAATATAATTATCAAAATACTAACACACAATCATCCAGCAATATAAATACCAACATACTGACACACAATCATTCAGCAATATGGATACCAACACACTGACACACAATCATTCAGCAATATAGATACCCACATACTAGCACACGATCATCCAGCAATATAAGTAACCACATACTGAAGAAGTCGGCAATCAGTAGATAGACATCTAATACCTGTATAAACTAGATCATCTTAAAGTCACTTACCAGTTTATCCATGCAGTGTCATGCACTTAATCGAATGCAAGACAGCACTGGGTACTAGATCTAAATGTTTAATGTAAATCTTAACACATTGGATAGGGCTACGCTATTAAGTATGAGATCGCCGATAGCGATCAACAGTGCCGTAAAGGTGAATTGCAAAGGCTTGTGGCCTGTAAGTGAAAGGTAATATGAGAGATACTGCATGATAATGACTGCGTCGCGTTTTTTATATTGTTTATATACAATTCATGCAGTTTGATGTTCATGTGTCATTAGTAGTATTTATTTGTTTTATTTTTTTGATTGGTGATTTTAGGAATATTAATATTAATATATATTAATATTTCATTTATACGACGGCGGCCAGCATTATGATAGGAGGAAACCGGACAGAGCCTAGAGGAAACACACAACCATCCGCAGGCTGCTGGCAGACCATACCACAAACGGCCGGAGAGGACGACAGCATGTGCTGGACATGAACTAACAGCAACTGCATTGGTGAGAGACTTCTGGGCTAGCGGGCTAACCAACTGAGCCACTGACTATAAGTAAGCCGCTCGAATTCGGACAGTGTACAATGGGTACAATGGGGTGTAAAATTATACGATTGATTCCTCATGGATTTATAAACGTCGTGACGTCAAAGTGGCCCTGGTTAATTCGCCTGTCCACGACTGTATAAAAACTGTTACATTTATATGATTTAAACCATGATTGACGGTCTCAAAATAAAGATGGGCCATGGATGTTGTCTATAACATGTTTCTATGGGGCATCTGTAAAGATTCATGTCAAAACCACTTATGGGCCTCGTTTCGTTTCCCATCCTCCAAATTATATATGTTCTTGGCAGTCTACACACAGATGTTCATATATTCTCTCTCACAATATAATGCTCATTGCTGCCGTTGTACTGAATTATATATGCTGGAGTGTGACAAATAAATACCTTTTCTTTGATGGGTATCCATGGCATCAACTATAAAAAAACTAAAAATATAAAAATATTAGTATGTTGCTAGTAGTTTCATCTAAACTTGAGTACTATCATGTTAACCGGTGTATCTTAATATGGTATATCTTACTAGCCGATGTGCTTTCGCATCGACTCATTGTCTTGTTTCACGGTTATTTCACCAAACAATGGAAATAGTGTCAACAGGAAATAGGATTCTGATTGTATCAGCAATGACCAATGATATTACTTCCGTTGATTATATAAAGTGTGGTCCATACCAAACAAACATCATCAGTTCGTAGCTGCGACTCTTTCAGATAAGTTTACTGATGTTAGCTGTCTCAGATAAAAATGCATTTGTTCATCTGGCCTCATGGGTACAAAAATATAGCAAAATGGAATTGAACACACGTCTAACAAAGTGTCCAACGTACTGGAAGTGCATTTATTAGATACAGGACTATATTCAAGTTTGAAACTTGAACTAGATGTAACGCCTAGAATATCGACTGTCTTCTATGCATCAGGAAAAACTACAGACATCTCCTTCTCTTACATGTTACCGGCTTTATTTACTGTTTGCATGTTATTTCTTACATGTTTCTTTGGGAACTGGTATCTTACGTTGTTTTGTAGATGGGTCTTAGGACTATTGACTTGGAAAGTCTCATTCTGTTTTGCGAGAGTTACACAAATGTCGTGCATGGGTTTTAGATCTGTATGAACCTTGCACAATGACCCTGCCTTAGTCCACTGTCTAAATACAATATATTAAAACCTGTTATTAATTACAGAGAAAATGTATCAAAATGACAGTGCTTTGAAACACTCCCATTGAGTCTCAGTACTGCCATAGCTTTATTTATTCGGCCTATATTCAAGATAACCCTGATTCATGACTGGCCTTTGATAACTCATGCGCACCATGGCCCTTTGATAGGCTTTATAAGTGGTATTTTGTATGTGTAAAAGTCTGTGTGTTGTGATGAGATAGGCGGGGGCTGAAGGGCTCACAGCAAGATTGTATATCTCCACCATCAATCAGTTCATCTTATTACCGGAGAAAGCTTGTGACCTATATTTCAGGCATATCGTGTCTCTTTGTTCAAACACAAATTTTTTCCCTTGACCCACAGATGACCCTGATTACATTACGTTCAAATCCATTATGTACCAGTAGTGATGGTACCACTCCCCCACCAATCGGTTCTTTTTTATTTTACACTTGAGAAAACTGACAATAACCTAACTGGTTATTTAACTTTCTGCACCTATGTAGGCCTTTATACAGTTAAAAAGCGATTTCATTCGATGCTCTTAAACCAATCAGAAACCTCTTCCTGTTTACATTATTTTCATTGGTTGATGAACAAACGATGAAATAATGATACTGAAAATAGATTCTTGTATCAAAGCTATCCCATTCTATTGTACTCTATTTTGTACCTTGGAGAGCTGATGTTGTTCTCTTCTACACGTATGTGCTGGTTTCTCTGTACAGTTAAAAGCTGATCATGTTAATAGCACTCACAGTGGTCTCTGCCTGCTCCAGAAACAAAGCTGCTAGACGTTCCAATCCTCAAACTGGAGGGCGTTTAGATAGGTTCTTGAAACGGTGGTTGTAATTAAAAAGCATGGCTGGACCGAAAATGGCAGACAAGTCGAAATATTTTGACTTGGTAGGCTTTCATGTTCTAAAATACTGAACTAACAGATGGTAAATAATCTTATTAGCAGTTCAATCTTTCTTTCCGCGCATTTTTTTTTAAATTTTTGTTTTCTTTTTGAGCTAGACACTTTATATCTCCTATCCTTTGCTTTTTTTGGAAAACACGAAGTTGGAAAATCAGTAAATAAAAAGGCAGAACAAAAATAGTAATAAATCGTAACAAATCAATAAATAATAAAAACAAACAAACAAAAAACAGTCAAAACTGTAACAAATGAAAATGTATTATTATTATTATTATTGTTTTATTTTTATTTCGTTTTTTAGGGTTTTGAGATCAAGTCTCATGCCTGTTTTCCTCTCACCATAAAAAAACACCTTTTAAATAGCTGAAAAATTATTTTTTGTTTCAGACAACACCAGAAATACACCAATCCAGAAGAGGACAAAAGAGGTGTCCAGTGCTTATACTGTGGTTGCTTCACTCTCCACTACACTGGTGCTAGGTTTGCTTTCCTTCGGTGTCATTGTCAACCTTCAAGAAAAGAAAGCTGACGAGAAACCCGATGTAAAGTAGCAAGTTATTCGGCTTTTTGTTAGTTTGTGTTTTTGTGTTTAAAACGGTGTTCTGAGTCATTTATTACGTAACTGTATACTACATGTACTTTATTCTTACCTTGTTTTCACATTGCCAATCAGGCTTTTAAGCCAGGTCTTTGTTCGACAATGTTTTTCCGGAAAACCGGAAATGTGGATATACAGGAGTTGGCCTTGATTGATAACAAAAGGAGACGATTCTCAGATTCTATGAGTTTACAGGCTTCCAGGGCATGTCGATGGAATGTGTGTATGGGGCATTGGGCCTTGTACATGACATGCTTTGTACATGACTTGTGCGTGACATGACTATGGGGCATTGAATCTTGTCTCTGGGGCTTGACTTTATGGGGCGTCAGGCTTTGTCACAGTAATGGTAAAGCCCGAAATAAAAACCTTTCGGAATGGCTAAAACGTCGGTGAGATTAACCGACGCATGGTCAACAGAATGTTGCAATCATTTGGGAATAACTTTAAATTTGGTCATACTTGGTCAGTTTGGTAGCACAAAATATGTATCTGATATTTACACTTTCTTTAGTTATGGGACTTTACCTACTGCAGGATGATATTATCCGTAGTATGCTGTCTGTTTACATAGGGCTACGAGCGACTTTAAACTGAACAAATGCTTTCTGAACAGGTTTCTCGTCCGTCAAACAAATGGTGGAAGCCAGACAAGTCAGTAATTTTAAAAAAAGTTGGTTCGTGCTTGTTTATTTATTTATTTATATACTTATTTAGTTATTGGTGTTTCATGCAGTACTCAAGACGGCTGCGATCATTATGATGGGAGGAAACTGCGCAGAGTACCGTGGAAAGCCAAGAGCATCCATGTTTTGATTAAAACGCGCAAACACGAAAAAACGAGAATACGAAAAGGCAAAGAACGAAAATTCGAAACTGCGGAGATAGAAAACACGAAAGTGCAAGGTGAAAGCAAGAAAATGCAAGGAGAAAGACTGAAAGTACGTAGTTGCATCAACTTTTTTTCTTCTTTGTTTTTCTCTTTTTACTTTAGGTTTTTTGACTATATTTCAAGATCAAGAATGCGAAATTAACCTTTTTTCGCCTTTTTTCAAAAGGTCAAAAACACGAAAGAGCGACATTACCTTCTCTCTTTCGCCTTCCGGTATCAGCTGCTTAGACTTCCGGTTAATCCGTGGTGTAGCATTTAACATAGGCCCTGAAGCGGGCGGGAGTGTGGAAAGGTACATAAAACTAAGATTGTGTGTCAGTCCTGCGATTTGTACCCGGTGGTCTGTATTTGAACGTGGCGAATGGGAGAGGGAGATAAAACTAATTATCGCGATTCCGACTAAATACACCGCTTTTCATTGGACAAGTACGGTCACATGGGTACAGGTATATTTTCGAATCCTGCAGACGACTTCAAATGCTTCTGCTGTGAAGGTTATCTCCCTTTGTTGGGTTCCAGCGATTTTCACCCCGCTGAGGCCATTCACCTATACATCGGTCTTCTGCACTGAACTGGGTCTTTAGGATAAAGTCTTTACCTGGTGACCCAGTGATAGGATACGCAAATATATGGCGTCAATAATCTTCATATTGGGCGAGGCGTGATATGAGGATTATTGACACTATACACGTTTTGCGTATCGTATCACTAAGTCACCATGCAACTAATAAAGTGCATATTTGTACCTTTTGCTCGTATATACAGTTACATATACAGGATTCTAAACCGAATATATTCAGATTTGCTAGTTTTTTTTACCATGTGTTGATAGGAATGCATTGATGTATATATTGTTTCACTACATGTGTATAAAGTCAATTAAAACGTCACAGGTAACACATGACTGTAAGCGCTAAACAAAACAAGTATAAGGTGAAACACGAACAGAACAAATAGAGGTATTAAGTGAAATACAAAGAGAACATGTATTAAGCGAAACACACACAGAACAAGTACTGAGTGAAACACAAACAGAACAAGTATTGAGTGAAACACAAACAGAACAAGTATTGAGTGAAATACACACAGAACAAGTATTGACTGAAACACACACAGAACAAGTATTGAGTGAAATACACACAGAACCAGTATTGAGTGAAACACACAAAGAACAAGTATTAAGTGAAATACAAACAGAACAAATATGATTTATTGATTTATTTATTTGATTGGTGTTTTACGCCGTACTCAGGGAACAAATATGAAGTGAAACATAAACAGAACATGTATTAAGTGAAACACAAACAGAAAACAAACAAAACTGGGATCAATCATGAAACACACCTAGATTACTGCATAGCTAACAAGTTTATATTGTGTGCTGTGAACGCAATATATTTCTTGGTATCAGCAAAAGTAATTCTTACATGTAAAAACCTCTTGACGAACACCGTTTCGGTAAAGCGTTAGAGTAAAAACAAGTGAAAAGTGTTATCTAGCAGTAATCGTCTCTCGGTATAGCGTTAGGGTAGAAACAACGGAAAAAATATATCTGGTAGTTCTTGTAATCTGAGTGTGCCTACTACAATGGCACATTTGGTGTCAGACATAACATGAGCCTTGTTTTGTGTGGACGTGGTTTACTATTCTGTGGGCGTGGCTTACTAGCCTATGGAAGGGGGTTTTATTGGCTGAGAGCTGTGTTAACTCTCTGCGGTGGATTGGTCAAATAATAAAAAGTCTTGATCTTCTAACGTGTTTTAGTTGTATTACGATAATAATGAGTGTACAATAATAGTTACATGCATTACAACTGACTGTGCCACTTGCCAATCCGCTGTCTTTATCTTAAGGTCTTAAAACGATGCGGGACTTCCTTGGCCGATGGGATAAACACGCCAGCACGGCGCAATGACCCAGGAGCCTCTCACCAATGCGGTCCAGCTTATGCTGGGGTTCCTGTCCGGTCGTACATGGAAAGGTCTTGCGGCAACCTAATAAGTGAAATATTGGTGAGTACGGTGTAAAACACCAAACAAGTGAATCAACAAGTCCTAGAAAGATGAGCTATAAGCAGGTTATAAGGCTGGTGTAGCACCCACTTCGATTCTGAGCAAATGATTTTCTATCGTTTTTCCAGGTATGTTAAAGGTGTTTTTTTTTTAGATTTTGACAATTTTTTATAAAGTGAAAGTTTTATTTGTTTTATCGCACTGGTAGACTTATTAATGTATAGGTGACGCCATGTAGCATTACCCCAAATAAAGGCAATGCTATATTCTACAGATGCTTAAAAGGTGATACGATCAGTGCCAGTGAATGGTTAGGAGTTGTATTTACGCAGTTTTCTCCTTTGTTACCTTTTGAGTAAAACTGTTTTTTTTTTTTCCATCTGATAAGTAGTAGCACTCCTGCATTTCCATTAACCCAAAACTTCTCATTTCATCTCTTGTAGAACAAAATATTCGATCTCCAGCCACTGAAGGAAGGTAAGGCTCAGCTTTGCAATATGACGTCATCGGAATTGGAACCCATACTGAGCCAGTTTTGCGACTGACAGCCGGATCACTGGTTCAATGTCACAAAGAAAGGTGCGTCATTTCAATACTAATTTGGTTGTGTACTTAGTTTTTAACAAAGCTGACATCATATTTAACATTCTTTACATGCTGTTTTCAGAGTCTGTCTAAATACTTACAACACATGATGAACATTTTATTTACTTAATTTTTTGTTAAGTACGGCGTAAAACACCAATCAAATCAATTAATTTTAGTTGGTTAAAATGGCTGTGGAATTACGAATTGCCTAATTATGAATTAGCTAATACTTCAGTTGACAGTTCAATATAATCGTCACAGTCTTCTCTAATGGATTGATGAGACAATTTCATTACGTGGTTACTCAGTAATAGGATGTGCAAATATATGGTGTCAATAATCCTCGTATTGGTCGAGGCGTATGGGGATTATTGCCATCATATATTTGTGTATTCTATCACTGAGTAACCGCGTAACTAATATTATTATGCAGGCGTATGTATATTGTAATATTTTGTTTCTCTTTCATCTTTATCTACAATTTTGCTCCTTTAAATCTTATTATTAGAATTCAGACACCCCTGGAACAAACCACGAGTGGTTTTATTCTCCCTTTCCATGCAAACTGCCACGTTTCATGAGCATGTTGTAATCTTTTGGTGAAATCAAAAAGGTCAGCTAAATCAGTCTAGATGAGACTCCGAATGGAACTGCTTAGAGTTACGACCATGGGCCGTCAACGTCTGTACAGAATCACGATCCAGTATTTATTTCATTCGGCAATAACTCTATGTGGTGTTTTCAGTAACTGTTCATACTCTAAAAAATTATCAGTCAGATTGTCTGAGCGATGCTACTTGTTGAATTATTATAATGATATTGCAGCAGGATATTCTCTTAAATAAAACACAAATGCTTTACGACAGCGGTCAGCATTATGCTGGGTCAATACGCTGCGCTAGTGCGCTAACCAACTGAGTCACGGAGGCCCCGTCAAAATAAACATGAATGAACATGAATGAAAGCTGACAGGACATAACGCTGAATGTGATACAGTATTATGTTATGATAGTTTTAATCAGAGTTTCTGTTCAAATTAACACATTATTTTTGGAGTATAGAGTATTCTTTGCCCAGTGAGAAACCGAGCAAAGATCCTTCCTGAATTGACAGTTCTACATACACAATGTTAATGAATCGTTTTAAATGAATAAATTGCTCCCATCAATGATGCTTGGATACAAACACTGCGAGATAGTAAATGTTTTATGTTAATATTATCATATAGCGTAAATAACTTGATGTTGATACATGCTTAAGGTTTCGGGTAGGTAGAGACTACTCACGGTTTGTCCCTGTCGAGAATGGGTTCCCCCTGGGTCGTGTACTATCTCCCACCTTATTTAATATGCCAATTAATGATTTGCCGAAGGCTATCTCTCCTCAGCTAAAGTGCTCGTTATTTGCAGATGATAGGGGCATGTAGTTTCAATCCCGAAGCCATAAATTATAAACTCCATATATACAACAGGTTTTTAGATGACATTGTGAAATGGAATTTGTCTTGGGGTATAAATTTTCCTCAGCTAAACCTGAAGCCGTTATTTTCACTCGTAGAGCTGCTAATGCCGTAGTTATAGCGCTCAATAACGCCTCTGTCAAATTATCTAAGCCCTTCGTTACCTCGGTGTTATCTTTGATAAGCGTCTAACTTGGGCAAACCATATTGAGTATGTCATCTCTAAGTGCCAGAAAGTTTTGAACCTGATGAGGACTATTTCTGAGAAATCTCGGTGGGCGGATAGGGATTGTATGCTTCTGTTATATCGTTCTCTGATCCGTTCTACGTTTGACTATTGTGCAATACCCTTAAGGAGAAGTTCGATTCCATCCAGTCCACTACGGGTGTGTACAGGAGGTTTGCGATCCACACCACTTATAACTATGCCGGTCTTTTGTAATGAGTGGCCTTTGTATCTCCGGCGGCGCCTGCGCACCCTCAAATGCTTATTTAGGTTACAATCTGATGAACATACCTAGGCATCTAGCGCAATCAAACCTTCCTGTTAAGATTAGTTATATGAAGGTAAAGATAACCATGCACTGCCATTCAGCTTGGGGTACAAAGCGATCTCATCATCTTTACGATGTAATGACTTAAACATTCACCCCTCCTTTGTCCCTGACTTCCCGCCATGGAAATTGTATCCTACCTCTATTTACACATGACTTACATAGCAAAATTAAGAAGGCTGACGACCCCCTCCGTCGCTGTGTATTAAAGATCATAATAAGTCTAGCTGGTCTGAGAACTTACATGTATACATAGATGCGTCTGAATGCCCAGAGAGTAATTGTGTAGGTGCCTCATTTTGTCCCTGAAATGAAATATAACCGATCCTTCAGACTGTCCAATCTCGTTTTTGTGTTTACTGCTGAACTCACTGCCATTATATGTACAATGAAATTTCTGTTCGAGTTAAAACCTGCCCATTTTGCTGTTTTCACGGAATCTTTGTCCTCGCTACAGGCGGTGTTTAACTGCATGTGGAGAAAGAAATACGACACTTGTGTACTATGTTTAACTTTCAAGGGGTTGATATCTCATTTGAATGTGTACCAGCCCATATCAGTGTCCCTGACAATGAACTGACTCCTTAGCAAAACAGGTTCTTTCTTTCTTTCTCCCACACTATTCCCTTATCAATCCAAGAAGCACTTAGCAAATGTACTTAGCAAACCCAAACTCGTTGATACTTTTCAGCAGGACTGGAATAATTCAAGCAAGGGTAGATTTTTCTACTTGACCAATCCCTCGATTAATACGAAGTCTTTCGAATTGTATCCGGGCACCTACCCACAAATTTGTATTTGTATCTCTTCGTTAAGCACGACACTCTAAAATGGGTTTGTTCGAAGAGTGTCACGTAGAAGACTCGACCACCCATCTGCCACAGCATTGCCACATACAATAAAGTGTTCCAAGCTGTGGCAAATTTTCTTACCAGCTGTAATCGGTATTAACCAGATTTAACCATTTTTTGTAGTTTACAAATATCTTCTCGACCTCGTTGTAAAAAGTAGGCATTGGCGTAAATTGTCCAATTAGGGTGGGTACACGCCATTTCAAATTTATCTCCCCCCCACCCTGGTAATAACACTTTGGTAATAACATTGGCAATAACAATTATTTAACTGAATACCTAATTTATGTATCTATATTTTGTTTGTTTTGGTACAGGTTAATAAAGTAATATATCTACACGACTATCAATTTCTTACCACCACAACACGAAGTCGTATAGACCGTTTGGAATGTCATCTCCGAGTCACTTACCACAAGTCTG
Source organism: Liolophura sinensis (assembly GCF_032854445.1). Classification (NCBI taxonomy): domain Eukaryota; kingdom Metazoa; phylum Mollusca; class Polyplacophora; order Chitonida; family Chitonidae; genus Liolophura; species Liolophura sinensis. Next base: position 27,667,195 of record NC_088307.1, on the reverse strand, counting down.
AATCATGGTTACCAATAGTATGAAGAATAAAACAAAATAAAGCAGATGCTGCATGTACACTAACATGTGAAACCCGATGAAACATAACGTAACGTACATGTGTTTAGTAAATGTAGAGACCGAGGGGTAAGCACGCCAGAATGGCGGAGCCTCTCCCCAATTTGGTAGCTGAGAGTTCAAGTCCAGCTCATGCCGGTTTCCTCTCTGGTCGTACGTGGGATTCTCTGCAAGCAATCTGCAAAATAATTGTGGGTTTCTGACGGGCTGTGCCGGGTTTCCTTCCAGCGTATTGCTGGCTGTGTCGTATCAGGGAAATATTCTTGAGTACGGCGTAAAACAAGAACCAAATAAATAGAAAGATAAATCATAGTACATGTACCACTAGACCAAAAAAAACACCAGATGTAACAAACAGGGGTTAATGCAAGCACAGCTCATGAAGAAACTGATACGGGGTTGTCAGGTGAAATTCTTGTTGATCATAACATCAATTTGATCCCATGTGTCCATGTCTGTAGATTATGTACAGAAAATGTTGCTATTACCTTCGGTATTATTTTGTTTGTCTATTTTTCTGACTAGCTGTTTGACTTCCGTCGTTACACGTAACCCTGATGTAGAGTGGTAAATAGAGTTAGAGTATGCCACGTGATCATTACAGATGTAACAGCCTGTCTGTTACTTTGGCCCTCCCCTCGCTCTCTGCAAGGCTACAATCTCTACACACGATCAAGTTACGAGGTGTGCTCTATGAGCTACACCCAACAAAAATATGAACGCGCCAAGCAATTTTATATTGTTTACTCGACAATTAGGATAAATGTACATTATCAATTGTGGCTTCAGTTTCCACCAAATTTTCATATTTCAGGTCAATAATACAGGAGCTATGGCAGCGAGAAAACAGAAAGGTGAGTAATCACAGTTCGCTCTGTTCGTGATGCTAACGGTGGACAGTCTCGGCACTGAATGCTGTGAACTGTGATTTAGCGACCATGCTGCTTTCGCCTTGCCATGGCTCATGGATTATTGCTCTAAAATGTAAAAATCTGGTGGCAGTTGAGGCCAGAATTGATAATGGATATTTATCCTACATGTTGAGTTAACATGTCAGTTAATTCAGATGGAAGGCAATATAAAATTGCTTCGTGTGTTAATATTTTGTTGAGTGTACATAGCTGGGACCAGTACGCTTGACCGAGATTTCTTCACTGAGGCACAAACAAACCCAAGTGGCTACATGTATGTTAAAGTATTGCAATTTGTCTTCACACGCAATTCAGTGCCCTTTGTACGCGTCGTCGACATCTGAGACTATACACGCATTCGAGCATAGTTTGAGGTCAAAATCTTAAAAGGAGACATAATCACCCAAGATAGGTAAGGTTGTGGGCTAAGCATAAATGACGGTGTGCTTTTCTATATTCCCTGTATGACCCGTTCTGTGCATGCATACTGATGGATACAGCTGTTATGCTCACTGCATTTCATTCACAGGTTTTATGCTTAAAAACCACCGGGAGCCCACTAAAAGTGTACAATCTATGCACAGTTGCTGCATGACACCCACTGTTATTGGTGATTAATATTGGTTAATTGGTTAGTTCTTTTTCATTTTCCCAATCAGCTGATTGCAAGTATGGATGGGTAATAAGTGGCATCAAGTACAAAACACTTGTACTGTACAAATGCGGGTGAGAATAAGAGGCATAAAGAACGGGAGGACGCCTCCGAGGCCGGGGTGATTAGCGTGCCTGCATGACGCAATGACCCAAGAGTCTCTCAACAATGCGGTCGCTGTAAGTTCATACCCAGATCATGCTGGCTTCTACGCTTGTAGAATTGCAGGTGGGCATAGGTGTCATACGGAAAACTCCTGTAGAAGACAGACATTGTGTAGGCTGTGATATACTGGGCCAGGTTGTTAAAAATGTTCTGTCTAATACCGGTACTAAATCACATTATATATCTACGATTTTTTGCAAAACCTAGCGACTAATACAGTTGTGCAAAAATCAAAACTGAAGACTTGGTTTAAAGTTAAGTCTAGAATCAAGTCTTAGGACGGTTTCGAACCACCGACCTCTGGAGGATAAGCTACAGTTTATACTTGTTTGTCCAATATTTAATACTTTAATTGTGAGGTATTTACTTTTGTTTATTCCTTAAGCATACAAGTTTGGATTCCCCCACGGGCAGACGTGGGAAGGTCTGCCAGCAACTTGTGCATGGTCCTGGCTTTCCCCAGTGTTAAATGTGTAAAATGGGTTTCCCCAGCGTAAATCGTATAAATGCAAAATTAATAAAAAACAATAAATAAATTGAAGCTTGTAAATAAGGCTTCAATTGTACAAAACCATTGCTGACTGAAGTCAGAATTTGATATACAGTTTTAAAGTTCAATGAATGAAAATATTTATCTCTTCATAAATGGGATCTTAAATGAACTCTGCAAAATTTCAACTTTTATTACCAACAGTTAATCATTATGACGAAGGGTTTGTAGGTTTTTGATACCTAAGGCAGAAATACACATGCAGAGTGCTCCAAGCAGAGTGGTCAGAAACTCCACCATTCATTTTACAAATACATATATATTCAACACATAATGTAAGCACGTCACTCAGTAGACAATAACAGATTTAAAACTATTCTTTCCTGTTCTTTTTATTTCTTTAAAAGTTTCTCTAGTGGACCAGGAGTTTCTAATTTGTGTGCCTTCCCTGAACACGTATTCTTTTTCGCAGACATTAATCGGGGTTCCGTGCAGACAGTAAACAGTGTAATGTGACACACACGCAGGCTACAGTGGATATGTTCTCGGGCCCAGTCAGTGACAATCACAGTCAAGGCACCCGTGCTGTTTACTGCCTTTAGTTTACACGTGTACACTTCTAATTCCACCTGCTTTAGGCTCACGTCCTCCTTTATCTTCTGCTCATTCAAGATTTGATGAATTCAGAAAAAAGTTTTTTTTGTTTGTATGCAAATGGAGTTGTGGAAATTCTCTCTTTAGATTGTTTGCAAACAAGCCAAATTCGGTCTCAGACATGAACATACATTTTCAGCTTTAAGGTTCAAGAATTCCCAAATGTAGATTGCCTTTTGAAGTTCCACGAGTGAACATGAAAAAATTCCTAAAATATATCAATAAATCGTTTGCAGTCAATGTATGCTTGTCTTGTGTGATCGCTTTGAGTTCGTCCATCTCATGCTGGATTTCTCTCCGGTCGCACTTTGGAATGGCTGACAACAAACTGTTGGTCCTTGGCGTGAAACACCAATCAGATAAGTAAAAAAATGTATTCTTTCGATGTTCCAAATCCTGTCTTCTGATTTGTTGTCGGTATTTCTGTCTTCTCAGTGGGTATCGTGGATCCGTAAAGCCGGAGATGTGGACATACACGGGTCGGTTTTAACTGATGACAAAGAAGAAACGATTCTCATGGTGTCGGCGGAGGCGTACAAGATTAGCGAGGAAAACTCCATGGTCCTTCATGACTTTAAATTAGTGAGTAGAAATGTCTATAGATATCCAAACAGTATTATAATATAACATACTCTGCACTGAGCTATCTGAGTCGTGAGCACATCCAATGTATAGACACACATCTTATATTAGATCATACTAAAGGATTGAAATTATTTAACATTTCCTCTTTTCGGACTCACCCATTGTCTTTATACTCTGACTATGTGTGGTGTCTTCAACTTGATATTCCAGTGAGACAGCACTAGAAATATTGACACCGGTCTGTTACAAGGAGATAGCGTTATGGTACCATCAGCTTCATAGTGAAGGCAAAGCTAAAACCCGCAGAAACATAGGTGGCTAAGCTTGTTGGTCATAGTCTCCAGTCGTGATTGTTACATGCTTGGGATAAATATGAGTTCATAATGAATCACAAAGCCTTCCTCAGTAACAGCTGTAAGTCTCTGTAGTCTTGGTTTGTGGGGCGTGCGTACAGCGATGTGCTGATATGATTTGGTGTGGTTTCTGTCCAACTAGGGTTACGTGGCGCTGAGAGACTTTGGCCGGGACATGTGCTTGGTTACCAATGTGAAAATCCCCGATTTCTGGTCCGTCAAGCAGATGTTGGAAGACAGACGAGTAAGTCAGCCCCATATATACTTTTGGATCTCTGTGTTGCAGAGACCTATTCAACTATACACTTAAAAATATATATACCTTGATTATTATTCTTAGTATATAGATCAAATTATGCAAACGTGTTACCTTTTGTAGAGATTGTAAGGATTTCAGTTATTTTCTTGTGACAATAAACTTTCTGTTTTATCGCAGTGGCAAACAGCTTCGGGATTTACACAATGTTCACATATAAAATGAAAGAAAACATAAAGATTTGAAGTTTCAAATGCTAATCATCTTTCTCATTTTATTCTTAATGAAAAAAATACTTTGATTATAAATGCTGTATTAGTCAACTAAATAGATAAGTGTATTTTTTACATATGCATTCCATCTCTTTCAGGGTAAAAGGCTCGACCTTCAGCCATTGAAGCAGGGCAAAGGAGAGCTCCGCAATATGACGTCATCAGAATTGGGGCCCAAGTTGAACCAGTTTTGTGACGGAGTTCCAGCTCATTGGTTCGATATTACAGAGACAGGTGCGCCATTTACGTGACTGATTGCCTTTTGTGTTTAGCTTGGTTTATTATTATACGTTTAATTTTTTGTAGAATGGCGTTTTGTGAATTGTTACATGAAGGTTTACCGTCAAAAATCTAACTCGTGTGTTAAAGTGCTGTACACTGAACAGTCATTTATCCAATCGGTCACTCAGTAAATCAACCAGTCTTTATCCCAATGTATTCTCATTCTACCTCTGGAGGAATGGTGAAAAGGCAAGTTGAAGTGAAGCTCGGGGCTGAACTGGAAAGGATACCACCCGTGGGAGACAGACCAGTAGCGTGTTTACAAGCTCGTTTGTCTTGCGAACTTTCCATTAGTTTTTAACCTAATGCAATGTAGCAAACAAATTTAATTGTTTATAGTGAACCAGTCAATCCATTCAGCTTCATCCAAGAGTGTTTTTAGTTTAACCCCTGAGTAATTGGGAAGAGACAAATTGATTTATTGATCCATGGCGACATTAAAGGGGGTAAGCCTATAGGCGAGAGACCAGTCGCATGTTAAGTAGTCGCAAACAATGGAATCCTTCTACTGGATATTAGCTTAATGTGACGAAGCACTTGGAATTAACTAAAAGTTTTCACAAAGTATTCCCATTGGCCATTTTTTTATATTTTAAAATTGCGTCATATACCGTAGGCATCTCCATGACGAGTATATTTGTGACATGACCATATCGCTATGTTCTATCACTGACTCGGAAAAAAGTTATATTTATTTTGTTTATGGTGAATTTTAGAATAAATGAAGCCAAAAATATCAAAGTATCAATATCTCTGTTACGTTCTCATGTCTGTTTATAAGAGCTTATTGATACTATTCCCACGGTGTGACATGCGACGCCAGCGACGCGTGAAACAGATTACCTTACTATAAATTTTAGATTAAAAGTGATAAATGCGACGTCAGTGACGTGCATAACATATCAACCTCTAGGTGTTGTTCCAGCCGCGTTACATATACATTTTTTGTATTTAATCATTTGACTGATGTTTTACGCCGTACTCAAGAATATTTCACTTACACGACGGCGGCAAGTATTATGGTGAGAAAAAAGCGGGCTCTCTGTCCGGGGGAAGCTCACGACTTTCCGCAGCCTAGTGGAATACCTTCGAAGGCAACCCCTTTGATGAGTGGTTCCTGGGTCATTGTTCTTGACTAGCACTCTGACTACAGGGCCACAAAGGCACACTGGACAGATTATAGGTACTATTCAACCCGTGCTACATGCAGGGCTAGTGACATGTACAACACACCATCTCATGGGAGATATTAACTGTTAAATGCGACGCCACTGACGTGCACAAAGTAACAGCTTATAGAAGCTATTCCATCCGTTACATGCGAAGCTAGTGACGTGAACAACATAGAGTATAGCTTATACGTGTTGTTCCACACGTGTTACACGTGACGCCAATGACCTGTACAGGACACCAGGTTATGGGGCATTTTCACTCTGTATTAAACGCGACGCCATTGGCGTGTACAACGCAACAGCTTATAGAAGCTATTTCATCCGTTACATGCGACGCTAGTGACATGAACGACATAAAGGATAGCTCATACGTGTTATTCCACACGTGTTACATGCGGTGCCTGTGACCTGTACAACACACTATGCTATGGGTCAATTTTACTCTGTGTTAAATGCGACGCCATTGGCGTGTACAACGCAACGGCTTATAGAAACTATTCCATCCGTTACATGGGACGCTAGTGACGTCAGCAACTTACAGGGTAGCTTATAGGTGTTGTTCCACATGTGTTACTTGTGGCATAAGTGACGTGCGCAACATACAGGATAGCTTATACGTGCTGTTCCACACGTGTTACATGTGGCGTCAGTGAAGTGTGCAACAGTATGGCCTACACTGTACCTCTGCAGTACATCTGTAGTAGAGTAGACAGTGACAGTGACATGTTACAGGAAATTACTGACCAATCGTACGGTAATACCTGTGTAGATAGCTGCACTATCTCCAATAAGCTCGACAGCTGTTTCAATTAGTGCATCAGTGTCCCGTGAGTCATACGTGGGATAAACAAAAGCACTTCGGGATCATTTATGCCTACGCTACAACATTACAGACCTGGACAAATGCCAAATATTCAGCCGTCTGATTTGTATGTGTATTTGTGTCTCATTTCAACTTGAAACTATGTTTGCACCCATTTAAAGCTGCTGTTGTCACGAAGACTATTATAGAATGCACGAAACTTGCTCAAATGGGTGTAATTGCCGAGAGTTTTAATGCTTTAACCTAGCTACATGTTGGCTACGAAGACCACCACATCAAATGTAGCTGGCCCTGAAAAAACTTCCACTAAATAGTGTACTTCACTTTGGCGATGGAGATATAATAGCTACACTGCCATATGTGAACGTATGTGAAACGAAAGGAATGGCTATAGATGAGCTTTATATTGATAGGTAGTTGTGTATATAGATGAGTTGTATATTTATAAGTAGTTGTATGTATAGATGATTTGGGTATTGATAGGTAGTTCTATATATAGGTGAGTTGTAAGTTTTTAGGTAGTTGTATGTATAGGTGAGTTGTATATTTATAGATAGTTGTATGTATAGATGAGTTGTATATTTATAAGTAGTTGTATGTATAGATGATTTGTATATTGATACGCAGTTGTATATATATATATATATATATATATATATATATATATATATAGTTGTATATTTATAGGTAGTTGTGTATATAGATGAGTTGTATATTTATAAGTAGCTGTATGTATAGATGATTTGTATATTTATATGTAGTTGTATATATGTGAGTTGTATATTTATAGGTAGTTGAATATATAGGTGAGTTGTATATTTATAGGTAGTTGTATATATGTGTGAGTTGTATATTTATAGGTAGTTGTATGTATAGATGAGTTGTATATTCATAAATAGTTGTATGTATAGATGATTTGTGTATTGATAGGTAGTTGTATATATAGGTGAGTTGTATATTTATAGGTAGTTGTATATATAGGTGAGTTGTATATTTATAGGTAGTTGTATGTATAGGTTAGTTGTATATTTGTGGGTAGTTGTATATATGGGTGATTTGTATATTTATAGGTAGTTGTATATATAGGTGAAGTGTGTATTGATAGGTAGTTGTATATATAGGTTAGTTGTATATTTTATAGGTTCTTGTATATGTAATTTATCTAACATAAATATGTTTTACACTGCAGGCACCTTCTTTTAGATTACATAAAAATGTTATGTTTTCAAGTACAAATGTACTTACTGAGAGTAATATACATTCACTTATGGCACTGACCCTTTGTGTGAGCAAATGTTTATATTGCTGCATACATTTAAGACAAACTTAAAATAGATTGTATAAAGATTTATGTATAAAAGTCTTAACTGTCTGTGGTTCAAGAAACTGGCTAGGAATTCTTGGTACTCTGAATTTTTGAGGTTTATAACATGGCAAATTTTTTGACATTTCTCCGCGCCTTCTTGTAACACATACGACGCTGGTGTTATAGAGGGCAATGATAAGCACAGTAAAGAATACAGCGCACCTTTGTGTGGGCAAACAATAGCACCATTCATACATGAGTGCACCTTTAAAATCCACCAATCAGTCATCTTACGAAGCACCAATCAGGTGTCTACTTCAAGCCTAATCGTACCTGATTGGCCGAATCTATCTAGCCTTGTCCCTTGCATGAAAACACATGGCCTTGGCGATATAAAACGTGACCTTGCTTTGTCAGTTTCTAGTTAACTCGGAACACTGTTCACATGTCTGCAAAAGTCAGCACATATTTGTACAAAATGACGGGACTAAAAATGGCAGATAAGATAAAATTGGACAAAGTGGTAAGTAAATATTTTAGATCAGGCATTTTTTTTGTCCTTTTTTATTTTCGTTTTTTTTTCATATTTCACACTGCTGACATAGATTAATCCATACATGGACTTGTGAACACATTCCCTTAGATAAAGAAGCTAAATGAACATATTTCTCATCACTGCTACCAAGAGGGAGGAAACCTGCATGAACTGGACTAGAACTCACAACGCCCGCATTGGTGTGAGGTTCCTGGGTTATTGTGCCTCTCTGGCAAACTAAACATTTGCCCCGCTCACGGAGGCCCCTTGATGTCACATAGTACAGAGTGTAAAGCACAGACTTGTGTCTATCAACAAGTGTATAACCGACCTATTATAAGTAGTACATGTGGTTTAACGCCGTACTTAGGAAAATTAAATTTTGTATATTATCGGTCGGGTTCATAGGTGGAAGAAGTTGGGCAGATTGCGGGGAGAGTTACTTCCCCTTACCCACGTACTGTCTCTCGTGCCTTGTAACACAGCCAAAAAACGTGAGCTCCTAATTGCTGCATGCGGTAATTACGACGGCTTTTACGGAACAACCTTTAAACCTAATTTCGTCATCGACTGTTTCCTAAGAAATTGCTGATAAAATCGTGCATGCGGCATGCTGATAGCGAAATAAATGTAGATTCCGAAAATCCCAAGTTACATACAAACGAGATCTTGTTTTGAAAAAAATGGCGTCTCCATATCCGCGTTTTGGCCAGACAACAGCGGCGTGACTAAGCAAAGGTGTAATTAGATTTAGTAGCCTTGATCAATCCTATCTCTTGTGTAGTGGTTAGAGCGTACACCTCAAATTCGGGAAGATCTGTGATCAAAGCCCAGTCCAATGGTAACACAGAGAAAGGTGCTTTTTTCCTGTTTTGTTTTTTTGCTTAGCATTGAAAGGTTGGAGCAGGGAAACAGGACTGGTAGGCCACATGTAAAATAATGTGACCGGGTGTGGTGCCAGGTCTCTTTGGCACAATACTTCACTGCCGGCAGCACTTCGGCGGCATGAACTCGCCGCACCACAAGAAGACACAGTATGTGTAGACACTCCTAAGTACAGCTCGTTGTCATCTGGTTGGTTAAATGCAAGGTAAAACTTCCAGCATTGATACAGATATACATTAGCATTCACAAGTTGATTTCACATTTGTAATGTGTTCTACAAAGCTCTGGGTGCACCATTGATTTTATGTTTGTTTATGAATATCGTTTAGTTGTGTTGTTTAAAATTTTGCGTACGTGGATTCACAATGTTTTCACAGTATAACCAAGAGGATTGTACTCCAGCTAGAGGAGAACACAAACGCTCTGCATTCGCCCTGATTGCTGCACTCTCCACCGCTTTGGTTCTTGGTGCCGTTTTTGCTGGGGTAATATTCCATCTCCAAGCCGAGAAAAGTTCCGCAAATCAAGAGGTATGTTTAAATTGTTAACAAACAGCGCACGTCACTTAAGCAGTACACAGGTGGCAATAACTATGTAACAACAGATATGAAAAGAATTTTCTTTTACCTTTCTTCTAGTTACTGTGTTTAAAGGCGTGGTCTGTGATATTGCATAATGAGGGAATTATAACGGAAAGTAGCCAAAAAAAAACAGAAAAAAAAAACAATGACGGGTATACATATTTTACGTTACGTACTGAGGCCTTTTTCCTGAGGGGACTACTTTATTAGCTGATCTACTCGGAACAGTAGTAATACATGCAATTACAAGTCTCCTATTTGTATCACGTGATGAAACTGGCTGAAGATTGAAAGGCTTTCTGATGAATCCTTGCCGTTTTTGACGCGCCATCCACTAGTATCAAAGAGGACTACAGCCCGATTCGCACAATGTCAGGCCGTCAACCAGCTCGATAAATAATAGCCGAATTTATCATTTTCGGAATTTCCATTCAAAACAGTTTGTCGTTTTGACTAATAAAAAACACATTGAATTTACCACCTATATGGCATTTCCGGTGTAAGTTCCAAACCGCTTCCAGATGAGTGATATGGCTTCTCAATTTCTAAATGCCAAGTATTTTGCCGGATAATTATCATCGTTATACTGTTTACTTTTCTGCCATCGATAGTTTTGGAGGAGGTTAGCAATTTCTCCTTGTTAGCTTCTTTTTATCGGTACTTTCCATGAAACTCGTTATCTGTACAAACGTTGGTTTTGCTGTTCTGTTTTGTTTCAGTGGATTTCGTGGAAGCGTCTCCATGGCAACATAGCGACTCACGAGTCGGTTGTCATCAACGTGAAGGAACGGACCATACTGATGGTGTCGGCCGAGGCTTACAGACTCAACGCTCAAAACTCTCTGGCCCTGCATGACTTCAAAGTGGTGCGTTATGGCAAAACATGATATGACTTTAGCAATATGTATTGGCCTCGTGATCTTTGTGAAAATTTCCAGGATAGTGCCTTATTTATTTTTTTAGTTGTGTTTACGACGTCTTCGAAGAAGTTTCACCTATATGGCGTCGATCAGGTTTTTGAATGAAGAGAAATTGAAGTGTTCGTTGTAAACGCCCGGAGCACACAACATCTATGTGCTTAGCAAAAAATCATTCTTGGCATTTGCCTTAAGCATGTAACTCTCGCACTGTGACCTTTTCTGAAAGCTTTTGTCTTTAGTGGAGCTGCGCCAAATATATAACATGTTTGAAAATTTGGTTTATTCATGCACTGTGCGTTTGGCGAATGCAAGTTATCTCTTTTAAAATAGTCGCCAAAACGTATGCGTTTCCGGGTCACATGACCTGCAAGATGGCGGTTCACAACGACATGACAATAGGAGACGGCAGATCAAAGCGGTCATCTCTGTGTAATGAATATAGAAATGCAAACATAACCAGTTTATCTTTGAAACTTGAGGAGAGAACATCATATAAAAAGGGATAGTTTGGTTATAATTCAACCAACTTATCTTCTAATATAACCTATGCCATCAAGTCTCTGTGAACCGCCACCTTCCAGATCATGTGAACTGGAAACGCATGCGCATTGGCAGCTACTTGAAAGGAGATAGCATGAATGAAAGAAATTACCAAACACCTTAGATATTTGGAACTGAGTAACCATGTAACTAATATTAGGGTAACAGCTAGTCAGTACTTTAGCCATATGATCCAGGGGACCTCCAGCCGCCTTTAACTACATGCATCTATAAAAAATGAAACATTTTTAAGCACTACTTTCAGTTGTTTGTTGATGAGCCTTGTTTCATTGCTTGCATTCTTTCATTCTACAGCCCATGTAAACTCCATGCAACAAAATGTGGAATAATTTTCATTCATTGTATTTTGTGCGATTCTGTGCATAGTTATCCCTTTAGTGTTAGGTTTTGATAGCCTTTATTTCGGGATAACTTTTTTCAGTTATTCGAGGTTTAGAGTAGGTTTGAAGTACTTACCTCTAAATCTTAACTTAAAACATGGGTCGAGGGTTCAAATCCTGCCTTAACAAAGAATTGTTACGAGTGGATTTCCCGCCCTTAGTGCTGGACATGTGTGGCCTTGGTGACAATAAGCTGTCGTCTGAGCAGTCTAACGATCCAGGGAGACCACATATCTCCCAACAATGTGTGGTAAAGTTTTTCAGTAACATGCTTTTTCCTGTGCACTCCCTGGGCACTCACGGGGAATCCGATTCCCTCCAGCCAAGAATCTCCCCGACATCAAATATGTGACAATAAATCTTAAGACTGGAGTTAGGCAACTCTCAAATGAAATGCATCGAAAAATTTTGTAACATATTGCTTTACAAGAATTGATATGACACCTGGGTAGTTCGGGTACACAAAACAGGCTGGGGGTGGGGGGGATCCGTCAAGAAAAGTCACTTGGATAGAACCTAGTATGTAAATAGTTCTTAATAATGACGTTTAGGTGAGTGCTGTTTTTTATTCTTTCGGTAGGGTTATGTTGCCCTGAGAGAATTCAAAAGGAACCGTTGTTTCGTGACTAAAGTTTCACATCCGGATTTTGAGGCTGTTAAAACTACCGTCGAAGCGAGACAGGTGAGTGTCTCGCGTCTACGTAATCTTAAAGTTGGAGAAAGCGACAAACTGGAGTAAAATTCAGATTAAATAATGGGAAAAGAAATTTATAAATATGATCATCAATATTTCACTCATTTTTCTTTAAGAAAAGAAAGACATTTCAAAGACAAATAGCAAGAAGTGGTCCCAAATAACCACAATACAAACATTATTTTAAATGTCCTTTTTCCCATCAAAAATTGAACAAATATTTAAGATCATATTTACAAATAATTGTTCACACCCTTTGCTCATTTTTTGTTTTTTTCTCCTTTAGTCTGAGCAGCTGGTACATATACAGTGTAATTGGTTGTTCCCAATAACTCCTTTCTTTCAAAACAGAGAATAGTCTATGTATAACTCTCTGTTACTCCAGTTGAGCTAAATTTTGCACCGAATTCCCTGGCATTAGGCGTGGTGACGTGCCTCACATGTTTCGATTCACAGCATGCAGCTAATACCGACGCATGATTGTAATTTCCTGGCTCAGTCACTGCGTGTCATAATAATTTTCTATGAAATTAATGAAAAGTGCTCAGAGTAAACAACCGATTGTATCAGAGAATAAATTGTGGTGGGACATCTTGTTAAATGCCAGATATAGCTTAATGTCCGCATTTCTGTTTTATGTAGGTTGATATCGATTTGTGTCTAAAATAGTGGTAAAATGTGATTTTTGTTTTAAAGGGACGAGATCTGGCTCCACAGAAAGTGAAACTCGCCAGACTCCGGCCTGGGAATATGACGTCATCAGAGTTAGGCCCCACACTGAGCCAATTCTGCGCCGGCGTGCCCGCTGTCTGGTTTGATCTTACCGATGACACAGGTTAGCGTATGACACAATTTTAATCTTACAGTGTTTAAGTGGTACTTCAATAATTAAGATCGATACTTCAACGAGAAAGATGTCGGCAGTTGAAACTTCGACTTATTATAGCTTTTGGATCTAAATGAAAGAAAAAAGCCTCTGAGATTGTTTTGTTATTTAACCGAATATTTCTCTCTTATAAGTAAAATATTTAGGAAAATATTGAATACATTATCTAAAAGATTTCATGATATTCGATGTCTGGTAGAGTTTTCGAAGCCTCTCACTTAAAGGCTGTGGCCTTTGACAATGGTCTACGCTGCCGTTACGGGATACCTGTTGGCCAGTGAGTTCGCGCTTATAGGCTGTGGCCTTTGATGATGATCTACATTACCGTTGTGGGACACCTATTGTCAGTGAGTGCGCGTTTATAGGCCTTTGATAATGATCTACGCTGCCGTTACGGGTCACCTATTGACCAATGGGGTCGCGTTCATAGGCTGTGGCCTTTGATAATGATCTACGCTGCCGTTACGTGATACCTGTTGGCAAGTGAGTTCGCGCTTATAGGCTGTGACCTTTGATAATGATTTACGCTGCCGTCACGGGACAACTGTTGGCCATTGGGGTCGCGCTTATAGGCTGTGGCCTTTGATAATGATCTACGCTGCCGTTATGGGACACCTGTTGGCCAATGGGGTCGCGCTTATAGGCTGTGGCCTTTGGTGATGGTGTACACTGCCGTTACGGGACACCTGTTTCTAGTAAGGTTGCTGTTACAGGCCGTGGTCTTTGATAATGGTCTATGCTGCCTCTCCAAGTGAGGTCAAGTGTTCGAACCCTTCTTACGCTTCACCTACTTCTGTTTTGTAAAGCTATTTGTCACATTTTCATTATCTGAGGTTTGTGAACGGCCATAAAGAAATACTCATCGAATAAAAAACCAAAAAATGACCAAAAATATCATTCTCTTTTTCTTTGCCACGACAGGAATTACAAAGAGGCGTGCTGACGACCAACAAAGCCATGAGAGACTCAACTGCGTGTATTATGAGATTGATCTACCTTTCTGGGACAGTTCAGTTGATTAATGATATTTCAAAACCAACAGAGCAAAATGAGAGGCGTCCACATAAGCTCCTAGTTATACAACACGCCAACGGATACAGGCAAAATGATTTTGTGAAAGATACATCTAAAACGTAAAGAAAGTTTACATACACATCAGGTGTGTGTATGTCCTATATTATTTCAAGATCATGATGGTTTTCTTTTTCTTTTCTTTTTTTGCCTCTAAGGCTCCAGGCTGTATATTGTATATCGGCCATAATACTGACATGGCAGTCGCCATGTAAACAACATGCACCGCCTTGAGGCGCAACGTAAATAAAAAATATAAACGCTTATGGACAGTTCAGTTTTACTCTTTTACTTAGACAGTCAGAAATATGCTATTAATTGATAGGTCTAAATCTTAATATGGGGGAACGTGTTGCGGCCGGGTAGTCAGTGTTTCCACTCAGTCAGATGCGTTTTAGACGAGATGTGGTTTCAATCCTGACCTTGGGCGGGGAGTATGAAGATTTTGCCACTATATCTGTTCTTGCCACATAAGTGGCTAAAAGCGGAGGACGATGCCTGTATTTGCACAGTCTAGCGGTCATTGAAGGCTACTTTTGTTGCACCTATATGATGAGTATATCTGTAAATAAGAAGTGGCAAAGTTGCCAATGAAATGTCAGTTCAACTTCCACAAGTTTGGTCGTTTCTTCCATCAAAGCATTAACCACCATCAAACAAAACATTCTTGAGTACATTGTTAAGCAAGGATCAAACTAAAATAAGTGCAGAGCTTGTCATTGAGAGTTCGTCAGTCACTTGCCCAAGGTCGGTCGTTTATCACGGGAACAGAGTGGAAATGCACACCCATGAAAATGACCACAGCCCTGTAAGGAGACATGCTGGAACATAGCATTTAAGAGATAAATATATCTTGATACCGATCTTGTCCTGACGCAAAACTGATGAGTTTGTCCAAAGCTAGAGACAATGCTGATGACTTTATCCTAAGCTAGAGACAATGCTGATGACTTTAGCCTAAGCTAGAGACAATGCTGATGACTTTAGCCTAGGCTAGAGATAATGCTGATGACTTTAGCCTAGGCTAGAGATAATGCTGATGACTTTAGACTAGGCTAGAGACAATGCTGATGGCTTTATCCTAAGCTAGAGATAATGCACAAGCCCATTACATTTTCACCTACCAGCCTATTAATTTACAGCTAGCAGTCTACTGCATTTACACCTACGCATTTGCTACATTTTCACATACCAGCCTACTAGATTTACACCTACCGTCTACTACATTTACACCGACCTGTCAACTACAACTACACATTCCCGCCTGCTACATTTGCCTGTCAACTACTTCTACACCTACTAGTACACTACATTTATACCTACATGTACTACTCCTGTATACTTACACCTACCATTCCACTACATTTACACCTACCCGCCTGCTAGATTTGCCTGTCAACTACATCTACATCTACTAGTTTACTACATTAACAACTACATGTACAAGTCCTCTACATCTACACCTACTAGACCACTAAATTTGCACCTACATTTATTAGTCATTTTCATTTACACCTGCCTGTCTGCTATATTTGCACCTATTCGTCTACTAAATTTGCACCTATCCGTCTACTACATTTACACCTACCTGTCCACTACATTTGCACCTAACCGAGTACTACATTTGCACCTAACAGTCTACTGCATTTACACCTTGCAGCTACTACATTTGCACCCACATTTATTAGACATATACATTTACACCTACCTGTCTACTACAGTTGCACCCACCCGTCTACTACATTCGCAACTAACTGTCTACTACATTTACTCATGGGCCTCCGTGCCCTAGTTGATTAGCGCTCTAGTGGGGTAGCTTTGAGTTCAAGTTCAGCTCATGCTGCTCATTCTGTACGTTGTCTTCCAGCAACCTGCGGATGGTCGTGGATTTCGCCAGGCCTCTGTCCGGTTTCCACCCACCATATATCTGGCCGCCATTGTATAAGTGAAATATTCTTGAGTACGGCGTAAAACATCAATCAAATAAATCAAATAAAAATATAATTACACCTTGCGGTCCACTACATTTGCGCCTACCCGCCTATTACAGTTACACATATTAGTCTACTACATCTGTCAGTCTACTGACACAGGAGCCTCTTAACAATGCGTTCGTTGTAAGATCAAGACCAGCTCATGCTGGTTTTTTTTCCAACAGCGCGTTTTGAAGGTGTAGCAGCAACATACGGTTGGTCTTGGGTTTCCACCGGGCTCACCCTGGTTTAATCCCACTATGAAGCTGGTCACCACCGTGTAAGTGAAATATTTTTCAAGTGTTGCGTGGTTAGATATGCTTAACCTACCCCCTCCTTACCCCCACAACCCACAAACATTTTAAACTTGCTAGGGAGAATTTGGTGCTGGAAATTCAAAGTATATACTTGGCGCCTCGTTGAAAAATTTCAGTTCCTTCTGATAAGAACAAGTGTTTCTTTGAAATTCTTAATTTCCTTTCAAACAGATGAGGCTGTTTTACGAAGCTTTTGACTTAGTGAGAAAAAAATCGTCTAAGACGCTCGTCTGTATGTGTCGTAGAAAACACGTTCAACCTCAATGTTATACTCGAAAACACTACTTCTACACCCTGTGCACTAACTTCTAATCTTTTCATTCTGACCCTCGCCCAGTATGTTGGAGTAAACTTTCAAAACCCTATAATCTTCAACATGTCACTTTTACGCCTCTATGCTCTTCACACCCCTTCTCTGGTTGCCCCAAAATGGTTGAAATCTTGTTTACGGTCTAGTAGAGTTGCAGACCTTCCGACTCGTTTGCGGCCCCTTGGACCCTCGCTTGAAGTGCTTTTGGTGTATAGATTATATACACTGATATAGGAAACTCGCCACTGGTGAATAGATTATATACACTGATATAGGAAACACGCCACTGGTGTACAGATTATATACACTGATATAGGAAACACGCCTGTGGTGTATAGATTATATACACTGATATAGGAAACACGCCTGTGGTGTATAGATTATATACACTGATATAGGAAACACGCCTCTGGTGTATAGATTATATTCACTGATGTAGGCAACACGTCACTTGTGTATAGATTATATACACTGATATAGGAAACACGCCACTTGTGTATAGATTATATACACTGATATAGGCAACACGCCTCTGGTGTATAGATTCTATACACTGGTATAGGCAACACGTCACTTGTGTATAGATTATATACACTGATATAGAAAACACGCCTCTGGTGTATAGATTATATACACTGATATAGGAAACACGTCACTGGTGTATAGATTATATACACTGATATAGGAAACATGCCACTTGTGTATAGATCATATACACTGATATAGGAAACACGCCACTTGTGTATAGATTATATACACTGATATAGGAAACACGCCTCTGGTGTATAGATTCTATACACTGGTATAGGCAACACGTCACTTGTGTATAGATTATATACACTGATATAGAAAACACGCCTCTGGTGTATAGATTATATACACTGATATAGGAAACACGTCACTGGTGTATAGATTATATACACTGATATAGGAAACATGCCACTTGTGTATAGATCATATACACTGATATAGGAAACTCGCCTCAGGTGTATAGATTATATACACTGATATAGGCAACACGCCACGTGTGTATAGATTATATACGCTGATATAGGCAACACGTCACTGGTGTATAGATTACATACACTGATATAGGAAACACGCCTCTGGTGTATGGATTATATACACTGATATAGGAAACACGCCTCTGGTGTATAGATTATATACACTGATATAGGAAACACGCCTCTGGTGTATAGATTATATACGCTGATATAGGCAACACGTCACTGGTGTATAGATTATATACACTGATATAGGCAGCACGTCATAGGTGTATAAATTATATACACTGATATAGGAAACACGCCACTTGTGTATAGATTATATACACTGATATAGGAAACACGCCACTTGTGTATAGATTATATACACTGATATAGGAAACACGCCACTTGTGTATAGATTATATACACTGATATAGGAAACACGCCACTTGTGTATAGATTATATACACTGATATAGGAAACACGCCTCTGGTGTATAGATTATATACACTGATATAGGAAACACGCCACTTGTGTATAGATTATATACACCGATATAGAGATTATTACTCTATCATACTCAAAACTCATTAGCTCCCCATGACTCAAGTGGTGCGTTGTAACAAAATATAACATGACGTCAACAGTACTAGTAGCTTTACAATCTCAAAATAGTGTTTTTTTGTTATTTAATGTGAATTGAGTGATTAATTTTACGAAGTGCTCAAGACCTTTTAATATATGGTGTCGGTCTGGTTTTTAAGTGGTGGAAAATCGGAGTCCCCGGTGTAAAGTGCCCACCATTGAAATCATATTACAGTTCAAATCCGCACTCACAACAGCCGGCATCAAACATCCCCCCCCCCCCCCCCCAATTGTTCAATGGCTTGATGGTATCAGCGAGCTAGTACTTTAGACATCTGAATCAGCCCGCACATATGTTACCTTTACCTATCTTTGTGGAAAAAGAATAAATGAAACATTTTTAAGCATAACTCACAGTTGTTTGTTGACGATCCTTGCTACATGGCTTGAATTCATTGAGTGTTATGCTCAGGTATACACCATACAACCAAATGTGAAATAATTTTCATTTCTTGTAGTTTTGTCAGATCCTGTGCACATTTCGACATGACTTTAATGTTAGGTTTGGAGAGCATGTCAGGGGCTATTTTTTCTGGATTATTAGGACTTTATGGTAGATTAGAAGTATTGAACTTTCAACGGTATGTCCACATGAGTTGAGAGTTCAAACTCGGCCTTCGGTAGGGAATCGTTACATGCATAGATTATAGGTGCTCGATGACGAAAAGGTATCCAAAAACAAACAGTACTTAACACACACACAAAACTGAAACTGGAATATGGTTGTCAACTGAAATTCTTGTTAATGATAACCTTTGATACACATTGTACCTGTCAGTAGGATATATAGAGACCATCATGACACTGTGTGATCCGCGATAATGTATCAACGTCGGGTTGTTTGAGGTCGGCCTGGCGTATCGGGAGAGGCTGATGCGACCTCAGGCAGCAAGATGTTGATACAACTTCGCGGAACACACACAGTGGCGGGGATTTGTTTATCACACACCTCTTTATTCAACAAAGTGAACAACCTTACATGTTCAAGGTAAATGTGTGGTTTACAGCAGGAGGAACAAATCAAATGTCAAAGTGGAACTGAACTGGCTTGAATAAAGAATACAATTATTGGAGTTTTCAACAACTGTATCCGTGACTGTGAAATTTCACCTTGGAAACAATTTACAGGATGGCCGGTGACTTTTTTTGTTATCCCGATGTTGCACGTCACAATTTATACAGTTTAGGAGTTTCCCCAGTAGAGGACACAAGCAAGGCCATTGGGTTCAAAGTAGTGCCAGAGGAGTGCTGTCAAAACTTTGTATCAGATGGCTTCTATGGGATGTCATAGACAGATGGGTAAATCGACTGTAGCGTTGTTTCCCTTTGTGTGTCTGTGTGTTCGTATTTCCATGCACGTCCTGACGGGAGAGGTTTTGACTTCTGAAGTAAGCTTTAGAGGAGCAGGATGTAGAGTGAAAAGTAAATATAAGCGTCAAGTCCGACATTCATATACCATTCGTAGTCCGTAAAGGGCTTTCCAAGTCGATAATCGCAAGATCCATTTCCAAAACAACGTTTAACACTATCTCCCAAAGACAAAGGTATGTAAGAAATTATACAAATAAGAAATAAAGCCGGTAACACACAAGAGAGAAGCGGTCATCAGTTTTCAATGATGTCGGGCAGACAATGAACATTCCAGGCATGAATTCCATATCAAAGTTCAAATTCGTAGTCCGTGAATGAGTTCCATGTCAGATAACAATTAAACAAGTATCTCAGTCACGCTTTAATTGCAACTGTTCATAAAGGCATCATGCAGATGTAATGAGCATGGCTACCTTTACGGCACCTAGCCCCAGGTTAAGCGATATTAGATACAGTTTGAAAATGACGAGCGTTACACACCCTAACCGATCAGATTATGATTCAAAAGTAACGGACGATTACGTCTTTCCCGTTATAATGAAAAGATTTCATGCTACAAGAGGCGCCATCTATGATGTTACACATGACATACAAGATAGACGGTTACACTGGGCAACCAGCGCCATCTATGTTGTTAAATACCATGTACGTGATATTATGTGCATAGGGATAACAGCGCCGTCTATGTGGTTGATCACAATGCTCTGTCTATACATGCCAACGACAGTGTTATATTCATTGTAAAGTTTGAGAAACTTAGAATGAAGGCGTTTGATGGAGTATCCTTGACAAACTAGTTTTTGAACTAGCAACTTGTGACGCAGATTAAAGTCATCACAGTTAACGCAAGATCTGACAAATGCTACAAGGCGAGATATGTAAACGCCATATGCAGGACATTTTGCTATATTGCTATCTAAATAAGGATAATTTACAAAATCAAAATTGAAATTATCCCTCTTATCGTAAAGGCGGCGTGAAAGGAGACCTTGTTCGTCTTTGTACAGATATAGATCCAAATAAGATGTACCACCAGGACCATCTGTTGTCTGATTTAAATCCAATGAAGGCGGATAGATTTCCTTCACCGCTTCAGCAGTATGGGGATTATTTAACGCCAGTAGATCATCAATATACCGCTTGGTAAATGAAAGGATCGAGCTTTAAAGATATTACTTTTAAGTAATTTCTGCATATAGTCGTATTCATATGAAAACAGGTATAGGTCTGCCAAAACAGGCGCACAATTGGTACCCATTTGAATACCTATACACTGTTGGTAAGTAATGTCTCCGAATTTCACATAGATGTTATTAATGAGAAATACAAGTAATTCAGTAAATAATGTAACATCCAATAAGTGGTAAGCTTTATAAAGAGTGGAACTGAAGAAAGCCTTATCGCTTCTGACATCAATGTAACGGTGACCTGTTTTAGTAAATACCGAAACAATTAACGACGATATTCTTTCAATAAGATTTTTGTGAGGAATCGTGGTATAGAGAGTAGAGAAATCCCATGTGGATACACCTTTGTACGGTATATGTATATGAGCACCAAGTTCTTCTGTAAAACGTTTGGAGTTGTTAAGAATCCACATGAAGTTGACACCTGTTTTTTGTTATGGCACAACAATACTTATTCCAAAATGACTCGACTTCTTGTAACGCTCTCGTAAGTAGGGTTGACAAGAGTTTGGTGGTACAGCTTCTTGAACCCGCAATAACTGGAGCCTTGTATGGGGATTTATGCATTTTATGAATCCAGTAAAGTTGTGGTATTTCTGTATGACGGGTAGGTATATTTATGCGCCTTTCTTTAAGAAAGGTTTTGTGTTTGTTAAATAGTTCCTCCAGAATACATGTAGTAGCAGAATACGTGGATGTCGTTGTAGATGCACATGGCTCTTGAACAAGAATGATAATTCTTGCAAATAAAGATGACATTATTAGGAGCCTTGTCTGCTACAGTGATGACAAATTTACTATGAAGGTCAGAGAGTGTTTCTTGCACAGTGGGATTTTTCAGAACCTGTTTAACTTTAGGCAGAGCATCAATGTCTAGACGGCGTATAGTTAAACTAACCTTCTTTTTGACAATCTCAAGCCAATCGTTAAGTACCGAAAAATCCACTTTCTCCCGTTTTGACCATATTTTAGCATACTCCTCAAGTGCCGAGATGATAGTTTTTTTCGTTTCATCGAATGTTCTCAATACTTAAGACCCCTCACAAAGAGATTCTTTAAATCATGATTCTTAATAATATTAAGGTCACCAGTCAGGACATGTTTACATTTGTCGTAGGTGAAAACTGAGAATTCACAATCACAGTTATAGCCGCCAGAAGTATACGTTGCCAAATCGGACTCCTTGATGGCATGGTAATAATTGAAAATTTTGGAAGCGATAGGCTTTGTATACTCATGGGATATGCAAGGTGGCTCTTGGATATTAAAATAATTAGGCCCAGCACTACGAACATCAGGTTCATTAAAGATGCGTGGTAGGTTAATTAAATCAAGGTCACTGTCTAAATACTTTATCTTCAGAAAGAGTCGATCGTGTTGAGTTTCAGTTGTAGTTACAGGGCGATACAATTGAAAATACGATATGTCTTGACACAGACGTACAATGTGAGGTGGAACATTAAAATTGTGTATGTTATTGGATACGTCTTGAACTACCTGTTTTAGCAAGTTCAATGGCAGTGCATATAATACTGTGCGTAGAGCATGCATGCTATTGGTGTCACACGACAATCCTACTAAATAGCTAACTGTAACGTGTTTGTGAATCGTGTTTCTGTTGAACTTCCTCCTACCATGACTGTGGGGTCTGCGTTTATGCTATTTGAATAAATTTGTTATGATGGAGTCATTTGGTTGGCTAGATGTTACATTGCCGATTCCCATATGGTTATCATTCAACACATACGGGAAGACTGAACCAATCTCTAGCATCCAGAATAGCTCACCGTCACGGATTTTACGTTCAGATTCGACATCTGTCTCAACTGCTGATGGATAAATCGATTTTATTATCTGAATGCTGAGATGGTCCCAGTCATGGTCGGAGGCAGAGAAATATTTGCCTATTAGCAATTGTTTCTTGCGCACGGACTTACGGTGCCCGTTCACCCGTAGATGTAGTTTCTGGGTGGTCTTCCCAACATACTGCTGACCACACTTCTTGCATGTTACCAAGTAAATACGGTTGTACGCAATACAACATAAGTTAACGTAGGAATTAACAAAATAACATTTACCAGTCAGTGAGAAAAGTGTCAAATGATGGACGTGTAAGACAATTGGTATGTCCACATTCGGAAATAGTTAAATGTTTGTTTGGGGAATTCAGTGTCAAACAATCCTTCAGTTGGATAGAACACGGTTTGGTACAAATACCATTTTTAATGTTCTCAGATATATCCGGTATTTGGCTGGAAATGGGTCTTAGTTCAAAGGAATCATTTATTGACTGGCCCTGGGAACATGCACCACTATTCCCAGCGTAGAACACGTCAAGTGATCATTACAGACGCAACAGACGTCTTCACGTGGCTCTCCCCACCACTCTATGAAGGCAACGATCTGTAGGCCTACAAATGATGATTCATGGCTAATGCTATAGGGCTAGCTACATAACATAATACCAAATTCTGGGTCGCCTTCTAGGATTTCCTTGCAGCCTGACAAACAACCCACGTGACTGTGTTATCGTTTTGCAACCTTCGGCCGTCACACACAATTCAACATTCGTGTATTATATTTATTACTTTTTGTGCATTTATCTGGTGTTTCTGTCATACGACGGGATCGAGCTGGAGACAATCTAGCAGACATCTAAGATTTTACATCGGCTCGAGCTTAGTTTAAACTCGAAATTTAGAAATGTACTGATAAAAAATTCAAATTCATCTGATGTCTAGGCTGTTCCTTAAGTGTCTATTGTTGTACCATATATGCAAAAATTATTGGTTCCACTGGCTAACTTAACATAACACAACTTTGCTCAACTTGTGTTTGTGTATAAATGCCTTGTTATATGAAATATACCCTGTATTGCCTAACGAGGAAATTAATTTATGTTGAATTTCATCGGAGTTACACTTACACCGTATAGACATAATCGACCATGTGCTTTTGTATATGTATATGTGTCTGCTCTCGCATACTGGACCATCAATCAAGGTCACAATTAACGAAGTTACAACATCACAAATAACGAAGTTACAACATCACAATTAACGAAGTTACAACGTCACAATTAACGAAGTTACAGAGTCACAAATAAGAAAGTTACAACATCACAATTAACGAAGTTACAGAATTAGAAATAAGAAAGTTGCAACTTCACAATTAACAAAGTTACAACATCACAATTAACAAAGTTACAACGAAGTTACAACATCACAAATAACAAAGTTAAAAGTCTCACCCACCGTATTAGGATGGTTTTGACCGTGTGCTGATAGAAGGGGTGGGTCTTGTGTACAATAAAATCATATATTATGAAATTAAATCAGACACATTTATATGTTTGTATTTTGCATTGTTTACCTACAGGAGGACGACCATCATTATGATGCTTGTAATTCTCTCTCTTTTGTGCGTCAGTCTTGGGCACATTTCGTTTTTCCTCGCCTCATTTCCTGGGATAGGCCTGACATGATAACATGTCAAACATCAAGATCCGGGTCATTGTATGAGGAAATCTGTCGCCTGTGCAGACAGTAAACAGTGTAATGTGACACTAGCTTTGAAGGATGCGGGCTCAGGCGGTGCAGGTCCCTGTGAAAGAACGCTTTTTAACACCTTCAGTTTACACAGTCTTTCCATTACAACGGCTCAAGGAGCACGTCCTCGTCTTCTATGGTCTTACTAAGTTGATCAGTTCAGAAAACAGCTACTTTTCTCTTTTTTTAAGTGGACACATTTATGCGAGAATTAACATTTTACTGCAAATAAGCCGAAATTCGATATATGACTTCTCCGAGATCAGATCTTCCTCACTGGTCGGTGCTGAACCAATCGGAACCTACATCCTTGTTGACGCCATTTCTACTGGCTGATAAACAAACTCAATTACACACAACATGAGGACTTGTATAAAAACGGAATGTGTTCTATTAGCCAGTTCTGCACCGATGTCCAACCTGCCTAAACTTCCTCTCAGCTAAATAAACCGGCAGCTGCTTTATATTCGTCAACATGACCGGAACGAAAATGGCACAAGAGTCCGATTTCTGTAAATTGGTAAGTTTCCCTATTGGCGGATAAAGAGTCCGCGTGCTTGGTCCCTTTGTAGTGTTTTTTTGTAATGTAATTGTTTGTAAGTATGATAAAAACATAGCATTTTGCGGGATTGTACTCTAGTGACATCTGATAAATTGGGATGTGTGAGTTGCTACCATTTCATCTTCTACTTGAACAGTTAGAATAAAACCTGAGCTAAGATCATATTCTTACAAATTTACCACGTTACAAATGTTTACAAAATGATGTCATCTGACTAGTTTATCTTACATGTATGTCAAATCAACATTGATGGTGTTGTATTCCACAACAGAAACATTTAAAATGTTTTAATCTAAAATTATTTTACAGGCTGCAAACAATCAATACGTGGAGAGACTTTCTAAACTGTTGGCATTAACATTTATTTAGTTTTTTGTGTATATCATTTGAGTTTTAACTTAATGCTGTTGAACGCAATGTTTCATTTTCCATTTTCCCTCTTTTTGACATGAAGTTTTGCTTCCACGTCAGAGATGGTATCGCAACAATAGATATGCTGTAAAACTAGGCCTCAGTATACAGCGCGTGGGAAGCACAGAGCGCATGTCATTGTAATGGCTAAGTTATTTATTTATTTGTTTGATGATTAAAAGGTTACTAAACAAAAATTTCAATTATACGACGACGACCAGCAGTATGGTGGGAGGAAACAGGGCAGAATCCGGGGGAAATCTACAACCATCCACAAGCTGCTGTCAGACCTTCCCGCGTTCGCCCGGAGAGGAAGGGATTGTTCATAATGGATTCCTGGATGTTATGTAGTTTGCAATAAGGTGTACCTTTTGGACTTTTTCTTAGGATTTGGTGTCAAATTTTCAACTCTCCATCCATGCAGTATTAAGTGCCAAAAGAAGAATATGACAAAATAAAACAAATAGTAAAGCACGAACAACATACTATTCTTCCAGACATATCCGGAAGGAAACCTACCCAGTAGAGGAGAGAGAAGGCGTCCAGTGCTTATAGCCGCGATTGCTTCACTCTCCACGGCACTGGTCCTTGGCTCCATCGTCTTTGGTGTCATATTCTACCTTCAACAAAACAAAGCAGAGAAACCCGAGGTAAGAAAACGATGTTGAATATTTTGTGTTCGTAAATGATGTTAATGTATAATTCCGGTGTATTTTTTTTATCTACCTCGCAAATCAGTGTAATATTTTTGTGCTTTGCCTCAAACCAAACATTCATATATCAGCCGTTAACCAAAATGGACGTTCCAGTTCAAATATCGCAAGAAAACTTTCTATGGCGCTGTAACGCAATATTTTCATAATTAGTTTCACAGAATTTGTAAATGAAGATTGAATTTAATGTTCTACTTAAAATGTAACAAAGTTGAAAAATGACGTTTAGAAATCGTTTTCATGAACTCCATATATCTCAGTGGATATCTTGGGTCCGTAATGCCGGAGATGTGGACATCCACGAGTCGGTTTTGATTAATGACAAAGAAAAAACGATTCTCATGGTGTCGGCGGAGGCTTACAGGATTCACGAGGAGAACTCTATGGCCCTTCACGACTTCAAACTTGTGAGTACCTGTATTAACATTCACCGCACACAGTATTCACCGCACACAATATTCACTGCACTGTGTTAGCCGCTTCATCAACGCTCCCGCTGGAAACAAGCGTTCAATACCATATTGGGGCATTTACCAGTTTTTAACATCTGCAATCGTCTGGTTCCATCTGGATTCAGTATATACTGTGTTTAGTGTCTGACGTCTTTGGTATGGCCTTTCTCTGAGGCAGCACAAAAATGATATATCGGCTTAGTGTCCAGCTTCCTACAGCCACATACCTACATATACACTGATCAGGCAGGTTAAAATGTGAACATAACACTTGTCAGAGCTGCAGGCCATGCCCACAAGGGGTATATGAAATTTAAACCCTGCCAAGCTGAATTAGTGCGCAGGCTGATGGTCAGAAACCCTTTATCACATCGGGCGACGCCGTATAATGACTCAGCTAAAAGTTGAACGGTTATATGAATGACGCATGTATGGGCTAAATATGAATTTTTATAGTGAACAGAAAAGAATGTCATTTAACGTGAATAAGTAACGGGAGTAGGCCTATATAATAAGTAACGGAATATATGTAACGGGAGCAGCTTGTTTGTGCTTATACTACCAGCAGCTTGTGGAAATTCCCTTTTAGCTCACTTGACAGAGCGCTGTACTTCGGCTTCTGACACTTGAGTTCGAATCCTGGTGTGATTTACGTAAATAGTGAAATCCTTCAACCAGTACATATGTATAAAATATGACCTCTTACTTTCGGGGCCGTGTTTACGGCTTAGCTCTGATATAAGGTGGTGCGTTTTCTGTCCAACTAGGGTTACGTGGCGCTGAGAGACTTTGGAAGGGGCATGTGCTTGGTTACCAAGGTGAAAATCCCGGATTTCCGGTCCGTCAAGCAGATGTTGGAAGACAGACGAGTATGTCAGCCTATTGGCCTCTATCTTCAGGGTCTATTTTGCCAAACATTGAGGACTAAGTATAGTATAATCGATTTATTTACTTCTGCAATGTTGCGTTGCGTGCAAGAAATTTGGGTCTTCGTGGCCGAGGAGTTTAGCGTGCTAGCGCAGTTCAATGACTAAAAGCCTCTCACCAATGCGGTCTCTGTGAGTGCAAGCCCAGCTCATGCTGGCTTCCTCTTAGGTCGTACGTGGAAAGGCCATGCGTTTCCCCCAACCATAAAGCTGGTCGCCGGTGTACAAGTGAGCACGACGTAAAACAGACGATAGTCAGAAAAAATATCTCAACTTTGCTTTTTCTTAACAATAAACTTGTTGTTTTATCGTAGTAGTGAATAGCTTAGGGTCAGAATACGTATTGTAAACTTATAACACAAGATCACGCGAAACTGCAAATTGAGACAAATGAAAGACTACAGTAATAACGGCGATTAAAATGTGACATGTCTAATTAGCAAAGTGAGACATATTATGATTTACAAACTTGCTATTGTGGCACGCTAAAATTTTTTTTTTATTTTTCTTTTAATTTGAGTATACGCATAATCAACTAAGCAGTAGGAAGAGTCTTTACTACATGCATTTCATCTCTGTTAGGGCAAAACACTCGACCTTCAACCATTAAAGCAAGGTGAAGCACAGCTCCGCAATATGACGTCATCAGAATTGGGGCCCATTTTGAGCAAGTTTTGCGACGGAGTTCCAGCTCATTGGTTCGATGTCAAGGAGACGGGTGAGTCGTTTTCATAATTAACTGACTTTTGTACTTAGGTTCGTTCCACGATTTGTTGTGTGCTTCACGATCTCTGATTGCTTTTTCCAAAATATGTAAGAGTCTGTGCAACAGTTGCTGAAATGTTTACCCATCGTATTAACAGTCTCTGAAATGTTTCATGTAGTGTGGTAAAGTCATTTACGTCCCTTGTCATGTAATATACATATAAAACAGGTAGGTACCCGTAGAAAGAACAACAAATCTGCATCTAAATATCTGTAAGCATATTGTGTAGATTCTGTTTTCACTAGATTAAATGAAGTCAAATAGTTTGATTGTCATCTGCTGTCAGCTACGTCACATAACATCTGCCCAGCATATAATGATGAATAATTAACTTTCCGCTAACTTTACTTATAACGAAAATAACTAACTTTAGTTAACTTTTCGTTAACTTTACTTCTAAAATGTGTTCTTGTACATGAAACTGAATCTGGCATGCATGTTTCAGAGCCAGAAAAAAAGTCGGTGTGATGTTATTGTCGACTTTATCCGTATTGCCCATAATACCCACCTTACAACCAAAATATCTGCTTGCACTTACTTCAGTGAAGAAATCTAACTAAACAGTAAAGGGTGTTTCAGATACAGCTTTAAATGTTTTTTCTACATAAGCTTTGTTCGCTTTTTCTTTCCGTTAAGTTTCAAAAAGTTTCATATATAGTTTCATGTGTAGTTCAAAAAGTCAGTTACAACAAGCACAATTGTTGCTTTTTTACTCAAACACCGATGAATCAATCCCAACTGATCTACACAATCAGTAAATCATTCAAGCAACCAGCCCTCCAACTAAACAACACAGAAACTAATCCACAATCAATGGATTAATCAGTCGATGAACAAACCACCCAACAATCTAACCTACCAATTAACGAATGAATCAATCAACCAATCAATCAGTCAATCAATCAATAAATCTGTCAATTAACTAGTCTTTATCCCTACGTATTTTCATTCTACCCTGGCAGCTGTTGAGAAGAGAGCAGTTGACCCGGGACTGCAGGGACCTCCACGCCTGGACGAACTGACAGTCGCGTGCCTACATATGCGATGTGAACTACCTTTGTGACCATGCAGTTCTGGTTGACATTTGCTTTGCTTTTTTTTTGAACGATTGTCAAATTTCACCAGAATGACGATTTGGTCAACTTGACGGGTCACCAGTTATATTAACACACCTCCATTGGAGTACGAATCATACGGCATTCGGGATCATGTCTGTAACCAGAATTTTGTCGAGGAAATCAAATGGTGTTTAGGGCAAACCCATGTGGCTTAAAAGATGTATGACTAACCTTGTGGCACAAAAATCATAGACTAAACCAGCTGACTGGAGTTTCGAACCCGGGACCTCCTTCATCAAGTACTGGACGATCCACACTGAGCCCATACAGTATCTTTTCTGATCAATCTATAATTTAAAACGGTTCATTTATTGCTCGAGGGGTCTGAGTGCAAGAGGACTTTGAATTTCTTCCTAGATACCGCTTCTGTTGCAAATGTGTGCTTGTTTTCTGTATATTTGTTTTTCGAGATCCTTTTTAGAACACTTTTTAACAACTTAATTATTGTTTGTTAATTTTATGCCAAAAACATTAAAAAGGCAATGTTTTGGTTACAATGTGGAAACATATCTTGTTCCATTTATTCCACTTGTTCTGTATAGACAGAGTGTTAGGAAGTGTGTAATTTGCTACCATCACATTTACATGAACTGTTAGAACAAAATCCTAACTGAAGAAAATATACAGAAGGCTGTATTTCACCCGTAATACATGTGACCATTTGCCATGGGTCACATTGTCGTCGCTTCTCTTGTTTTTATGCTGTATTCTTTTATACTTGAATGCCATTGTATATTAAAATTTATTAGAATACAACAATTTGAGTAATTCTAGTCCAGTGACCTCTAATTGCAACTAACATCAATGTCTGTTGTTTTATCTAATTTCCCTAGGGCATATTTCTAGGGGCTGTTTACGTTGCTGCTCTTTAAGCATATACATGAACAGTTAGAATAAAACTCTAACTGAGATAAATTGACAGGAGACCGTATTTCACCACTATCACGTGTGACCATTTGCCAACAATCACACTGTTGTCAATGCTCTGGTTTTACTCTCTGTGTTGTTGTCTTATATATTATATTTTTTTCATATCTAACCCTTTTTGTGTCTCGAACAATTTAACAACTGACGTGAGTCTCGGTGTTCATGGGTCGAATGCTTTATTTAGTCACATTCGGCTCGATACCATACATGGAAAATGAGCAGCTTCCTTACCTGGCAACACTTGTTACAACACAAGACTCCACAACCATCACTCACTGAGACAATACTGTACATGACTTTCATTTTGTCTTCACAGCTAACCCCGTCCGTCTGGATAATGACACAGCGCCTTACCAGATTCACGGCGTTCAGGACATCGTTAATGGGTTTGATTCCCAGTACGGATTTTTTAACTCCATTCTCTCCCTGCAAATACCTGGCTACGCCGTTTGCGGAGCTATGCTGATCAGCGCAACCAGGGCGATCACTGCAGCGCATTGTCTAGATGATGTGAGTTAGTCATACATCTATCAAGCCACATGGGTTTGCCCTAAACACCATTTGATTTCCTCGACAAAACTCTGGTTACAGACATGATCCCGAATGCCGCTACAAGGTGAAACGTCAACGGAATAGACAAATTACTACAGCAATTTGAAAAGGTAAACTTACCCGCCGTAATGGCTAGAAGGCAACAGAAGAGCAGTCCGGAAACCATCTTGATTCTGTGATGTTCTCTACGAGAATGATTTGTCGGTGGAAATACCTGTGGCATTTATACACCATCGGAATGCACCATATGGTTTTCTGGCCATTGTTGACTTAGTGGATATCTTTGTCTACCCACTGTTACGGTGTT
Source organism: Liolophura sinensis (assembly GCF_032854445.1). Classification (NCBI taxonomy): domain Eukaryota; kingdom Metazoa; phylum Mollusca; class Polyplacophora; order Chitonida; family Chitonidae; genus Liolophura; species Liolophura sinensis. The sequence goes on along the minus strand of NC_088307.1, from coordinate 27,635,633 downwards.
GAAAACAGCAACAGAAAACAGACTCAGTGACTCAATATTACAATGTAAACAATGCTTTATATATAAAATGAGACGTACAGTTTTACAGACAGTTCAACAACAACAACATAAAAAACATACACATCAGTATTACCGGTCTTTAAAAGTTTCCAGTTCACCTTTGCATCCCAAGGAACGTATTCCAGGAAATCCAACATACAAACCATGGGATAAACACACAATTCACACAAGTCACAAATTGTGCCAGTCAGGTACTTCGCTAGGTTAGCGAACGCGAACACAGTACACAGGTTACACAGAACTGGAACAGTCAAGCCTTTGAATGACGCCACAACACAGGGTAAATCCAGGCTTAAAGGCATAATCCACTTTAGAACAGTCACAGCTCCCGCAGTAACTCACAAACGAGCCGTTCAGAGACATCGAGTAATGTCACCTTGTGGCTGAACGAACGTCCTTTGCAAAACTGAAAACTTCAGCTTAGAGTCCGTGACGACCTTGTCGGTCAGGTGAGGTCAGCGTGTTAAACAAATTACACAGCCAACACTGTATAATCATAATAAAGTTCCGAACACCAATAAACGTGACTTCCGCAGAAATTCACTTAAACCAGACATCAGTACAACTGTGGTACACAAAAGGTGCCGGCATAGAGATCTGTCCTCCCAAACGAAACTGGCATCACCAGCTCATATCAATATAATGGACTCGATACGAGAGCGTCGCACACTCTCCTGGCTCCCAGTGGATTCAACTATTCTTAAACACAGAATTAACAGCCAACGAAATAAACGAAGCATTGGACAAGGTGCTTTCGATCTGGTCCGCGCTGTACACATATAACAGGGCCTGTTATGCTTTCACAAATGTCCGCAGACTAACAGTACATGAAAACGTTAAATAGTCATACATAACACCACTTAGTATCACTATTATTCACAATGTCCCTGCTCTTTTTCGATTTTGATAAACAACTTAGCATTTCTCCTGCCCGATGTTGCTTCTGATATGTTTCCGCATTGTTCACCAGCACGTGGGTTGGTACTGTTACAAGAGATTGAAACTTCAGTGAAAGGAATTTCACCAGGGGGCAGAGAAACGGTTTGGTATGAAAACAAAAGACTTCGTGAACCGCCACTTAACGTAAAAATATCTCAAAGGCAGAGGACAAATGGACATTTGGGGTAAAATACGCAGGTGTGATATTAGTTTATCTACAAAGCTGGAATTTCAGGACTGTAAGAAGACTCCCAACCAGATTTTGGTGCGCACGATGCATGAAAACAACTCAGTGCAACATCTCACCACATTTTTTACAAAGTTAATTTGAGTCATCTAAAGATCGATATTTAAATTTTGAAGACGGTTCACTAGATTGTACAGAATCCCAAAATTGGTAATTGTGGCTTTGTGACGCATATAGGTACAAATTCATCAGAATATTCGTTTTTGCAGCCACCTACAACTCAACTCATTTAATATATCTTAAAGTTCTTTGGTATTTTTATCAGCTTTAAATTACCGGTAGGATTAATTCTAAACACGATTTAATAGTCTCAATTTGGAGCCTTTGAACATGGATGATATTATCATGATGAGGAAACACCCACAACCACCAATGTCTTCCTGACAGCTCTTCACACAACACAAACCCACACAACCACCAATGTCTTCCTGACAGCAAGTCACACAATACAAACCCACACAACCACCAACGTCTTCCTGACAGCACTTCACACAACACAATCCCACACAACCACCAATGTCTTCCTGACAGCAAGTCACACAACACAAACCCGCACAACCACCAACGTCTTCCTGACAGCAGTTCACACAACACAGGCAACCAAAACCACCAATGTCTTCCTGACAGCAAGTCACACAATACAAACCAACACAAACCAACGTCTTCCTGACAGCACTTCACACAACACAAGCACCCACAACCACCAATGTCTTCCTGACAGCAAGTCACACAACACAAACCCACACAACCACCAACGTCTTCCTGACAGCACTTCACACAACACAAGCACCCACAACCACCAACGTCTTCCTGACAGCACTTTACAAAACACAAACCCACACAGCCAACAACGTCTTAGTAACAGCACTTCACACAACACAAACCCATACAACAATTGTTGTCTTCCCGTCAACATTTTACACAACACAAACCCACGCAACCATCATAGTCTTCTTAACAGCACTTCACACAACACAAACCCACACAACCATCATTGTCTTGTTGTCAGCACTTCACACAACACAAACCCACACAAAAACCAATGTCTACCTGACAGCACTTCACACAACATAAACCCACACAACCATTGTTTTCTTCCTGACAGCACTTCACACAACACAAACCCTCATAATCATCATTGTCTTCCTGACTGCACTTCACACAACGCAAAGCCACACAACCATCATTGTCTTCCTGACAGCACTTCACACAACACAAACCCACACAATCATCATTGCCTTCTTGACAGCACTTCAAACAAAACAAACCTACACAACCATTGTTGTCTTCCTGACAACACTTCAAACAACACAAACCCACACAACCATCATTGTCTTTCTGACTGCACTTCACACAACACAAACCCGTACAACCATCATTTTCTTCCTGACAACACTTCAAACAGCACAAACCCACAAAACCATTGTTGTCTTAATGACAACACTTCACACAACACAAGCCTTTACAACCACCATTATCTTCAGAGCAACACTTCACACAACAATAGTCTCCACAACCACCATTGTCTCCTTGAGAACACTTCACACAACACAAGCACGCACAACCACCATTGTCTTGTTGTGTGATGTGTAAAGTTTTGTCAGGGAGATAATGGTGATTTTGGGGGCTTGTGGTGTGTGAAGTGTTCTCAGGAAGACAAAGGTGGGTGTTGGGGGGGGGGGGGGGGAGGAGGCTTGGGTTGTTTGAAGAGCTGAAATGGAGACAGTGGTGGCTGAGGAACAGTGCATTGTCTCCCCGAAAACACTTTACATAACATACGCGCCCATAACTACCATTGTCCTCTTACCAAACTCCACACAACACAAGCGCCCATAACTACCATTGTCCTCTTACCAAACTCCACACAACACAAGCAACCACAACCACCATTGTCTCGCAGACCGCACTTCACACACCATAAACCGCCCACAACCAAAATTGTCTCCCTGACAACACTTTACATAGCATAAGCGCGCATAACTACAATTGTCTTCTTACCAAACTCCACACAACACAATCACCCACAATCACCGTTGTCTCGCTGACAACACTTCACTCAGCACTAACCCTGAAATTACCATTGTCTGCATGACAGCACTTAACACAAAAAACAAGCTCACGGAACCAAGATTGTCTCTCTGACAAAAACTTCTCACAACACAAGCACCTAAAACCACCATTACCTCCGTGACAATACTTTACACAACACCGCCATTGTCCTAGCGACCTTACACAAAAAACTTCACACAAAAGAAGCGCCCATAGTCAACACTGTCTCCATGACAACGCTTTACACAGCACAGGCACCCACAACCACCATTGTCCCCCTGACCGCACTGCACACAACACAAGCCCACCACAACCACTATTTTCTCCGTTACAAAACTTAACACAACAGAATCCTCCACAACCACTACGTCTCCCTTACAAAACCTAATACAACACTATCCTCCGCAACCACCACATCTCCCTTACAAAACTTAACATTACACAATCCTCCGCAACAACCACTGACTCCCTTACACAATTTAACACCACACAGTTCTCCGCAACCACCATTGCCTCTCTCACTAAACTTAACACAACACAATCCTCCATAACCATCACGCCTCCCTTACAAAACTTAACACAACACAATCCTCCGCAACCACCACGTCTCCCTTACAAAATTTAACACCACAGAGTCCTCTGCAACCACCATTGCCTCCCTTACAAAACGTAACACAACACAATCCTCCACAACCACCATTGCCCCATGGAGTTGCCATGTTTGTGAAGTATTTACTCAAAGCAAGTTGATTTACTTTAAAAAACCATAAACCTGCAGATGCTTTTCTTGATATTTAAATTATCAGCAGCAAATGGCCTTCCCGTTATTCCAATTCTAACGGATGTCATGAAATTATGTTTTTAATTTTAGATTTCAGCAAGATTATGGAACCAGCTTTAATATAAATTTGTTTGGATAGAGATATGCTGCAGAAAAGAAGCCACTTGTTCATACCTGCGTATTCCAAAGCTTCTGTTCAAAAAAGTGTTTACCTGGACGGTGAAATAAGACAACAAGGTAATGTGTGAATTTGCTTGTGTTTATACTTTTGTGTAGGTATGATATTACCGACTGCTAGCATTTTTCATTAGTTTGTTTTATGCACTTTTCCTTTGCTTAATGTTTCCTTGAATGTACATGTTTGCATTCAGTTGAAAATTTTTGAACACACAAGGTGAAATGAGTTACCAAATAAAAAAGGCAATGTTTTCAAGAAGTTATTTTTCTCAAAAAACCGGGTGTGGTTTTATTTGGTTAAAAATGAGATTAAGAGCTGTTCTGGTTTAACATATGAAAAAAAAATGTTTGCAAGAAGACACTTGTCTTGCCTCACAGAGCAGGGTGTGGTTACAGTTAGCTATAAATAAGTTTAAATGTTGTTCTGGTTTAACATATGATAAAACAATGTTTGCAAGAGCAGACTTTTCTGGGTTTACAGAAAAGTGCGTGGTTATATTTGGTTATAAATGAGCCTAAATGTTGTTCTCGTTTAACATATGAAAAAACAGTGTTTGGAAAACCACATTTTCCTGGGCGCACAGAATAGGGTGAACTTATATCAGTCGGCACTACAAGTAGAGTAGCGGCAGAGTTACACAGATGAAAAGCATGCACTGGGAATTGTTTATGGGCAACCATTCATCAATATCCTGTCACCATTATTATATTATAGTATAATAGTTGTATTATAGTATAGCTGATTTATAAATTTGTCATCAATTGACTTGACACAAATATGTTTTATTCTATACACCTTTGCTATTAATGATTGTAATTCCAGCCATCCTCACGCCTGCATCCAACATGTTGAGGAAGATATTGTTAGCACTTTGCTTGGTCGGGTTACTGGAAGCGGGCGCCATTGGTAAGTTTGTGCTTTTCATTTCCATTTCTTTACCTGCGTGTCAAATATACGACGACAGAAAATGAAAATGAAAATATGGATAACGTTTTTAGCTATATCATTATCACATATTAACACATTCATGCACATTTACATGAGTTATACTTGGTGAGGCTGTTAATTTATCCTAAAGATAAGACTTTCTAATATAAGCAAACCTCGGGCACTTATGTGCACATGTAGTTGATTATAATCTCAAGTTTACTTAGCAGCGGCAATACTATTGGAGCCTATGCCAAGGCTTATTTTTTAGCAACGAAATATTGAACAGGAAGATAACAATCTAAGTTTTAATGTAAACCTAGTAGTTATCTTTGCATATATTGACTTTCTGTACCTGAAATTAATGGCTATGATCATTATTATTCATATGAACTCCACCAATAAGAATGACAGAGGTTACAATATGATCATTAATGTAGCATACGACACATTCAAATAATTCAAAAAGCCGCTAAGGCGTTCAATGATCTTTATACATTTTTGAATCTTTATTCACGTAACAGGTTATTAAATGTAATTTACGCTCATTGGTTTTATATTAATACACTTCTCATCATTCCCTGGTCCCCGTGGTTAGCATCCCAGCGCAGCTGAATGACCCAGTGGCCCCTTACCAATGCGATCGCTGTGAGTTGCTCTCCGACCTTACATGGGAAGGTCTTGCAACAACATACGAATAGTCGGAGGTTTCCCCCGGGCTCTGTCATAATGCTAGCCGTCGTTTAAGTGAAATGTTCTTGAGTACGGCGTAAAACACCAATCAAATAAATAAATTGATCCCGCCTCAGACAGTCCGATTTTCATTGGACAACATCGGTCAAGTGGGATACGGATATGTTCTTGAATCCTGCAGACGACGTCAAATGTGTCTGCTGAGTAGGCTATCTCCATTTGTTGAGTAGTGAATACACTTAACAAATGGAGATACTGCGCAAAACACCAATTAAATAAATAAATAAATCACATAAACATAAGTGGCCCTAATATCGGGCCTTTGCAGCACCCAGATGTTACAGAAAGGACGCCTTGGCCGTATTCAGAAATCGATAAATAACCATTTGTAAAATTTTACGTTCCAGGATCTCTAATTTTCAGCCAAATGATGACTTTTAGAAATCTGAAAGTGTTATTATGATATAAACAGGTGTGTCCTACGGGGATCCATTATAGACTTTTGTACTCGCTTTCAGGCTATAGTACTGAACTGATTCAGGTATAGAATACCTTTGAGGCATGTAACAGCTTTACTGACCATTATACCTGTTATTTTTTCTGCCCCGGAACAATTCCAACGGAACAAAATACTACTTTCACGAGGCCACGAATTCAATCTTGTGCAAATTAAAGAAATATCTAAAGGCATGGCCATCGCCTGGGAAACTGTGATGCTAAAGTTTTCTGGAGTTCAACTCATTGGAACGTAAGTTATATGTATTAACATTTAAAAGTGTAAGAATATATAGTGAAAAAGATTCTAAGGAGGCCTGATACCGAAGATGGTAAGTATATGTAAGTTTATTACGACTCAGGCTCAGAACATGACATCAGATCAATTGAACCATTTGTGGAAATTAAATGGCGCTTTTAATCATAACCATAGTAAGAAATTTTGATATCTTACTTTGAAGTACAATGTTTTTGGACTTAAAAATGTTCTTAATTTAAACATTCTGGGCTGAGTTTAACAATGTTTTGGCAGAAAAGGGACTTTTAGTGTAATTTAGCAGACTCTGCAACATAACGGTATTCATCGGCAGCGTCACAAATTACATAATTTACACGAACACACAAAAGTCCTGCCGTTACTGCAGGCTTTACTCGGAATCAGCTCTCCTCATTTTAATTATTTCCAATGTTGTTTTTGTACCAGAGAAGTGACGGTGTTACAATACCTGGATGGAAAGGCGAAAATAAGATTAGGTCATTCAACTATTTGAGGTGAGAATGTCTTTAAATATATCGTCATAGAAAAACGATGCAGAACCAAGTGGAGTGTTACTCAATATGCCGTCTAATGAGGTTCTTTGGATACCTTTTCTTCGAAACAGACCTGCCCTGATAATCCAACACAGAGTGCAAACTGATTTCCTGAACTCATGATGTTGACAAACTATAAATCTTCTGGACAGATCTATATTTCAACAATAAAATATGTTTACTGTTATGTAAAACAGCCAAAAAACTATCTATCAAGCGAGTTTTTTTTTTTTTTCGTTATTTATATTATGCAGGTAGCAACACCAACTAGTGCAGTATTATACAGTTTTAAATGGGTTCAAAGGTCAAATCCATGACTCTCTATGGATTTTCGGCACGGACTTAGTAAAACCTCAACAAAGTAAGATTTAACAGACCTGATACTGATTAAATTCTCACTAAAGTTAGATGTGACAAGCTTGGTATTGGCCAATTCTCACTGGTCAGTCTCATTGTAGTCAGTTGTGACAACTCTAGCAGTAGTCCATTCTCACTGGTCAGTCTCATTGTAGTCAGTTGTGACAAGTCTAGCATTAGTCCATTCTCACTGGTCAGTCTCACCAAAGTCAGATGTGACAAGTCTAGTATTGGCCCATTCTCACTGGTCAGTCTCACCAAAGTCATTTATGGCATGTCTAGTATTGGTCCATTCTCACTGGTCACCTCACTAAAGTCACATACGACAAGTCTAGTATTGGTCCATTCTTACTGGTCAGTCTCACAATAGTCAGGTGTGACATGTCTAGAACTGGTCCATTATCACTGGTCGGTCTCAGAAAAGTCAGATGTGACGAGTCTAGTATTGGTCCGTTCTCAATGGTCAGTCTCACCAAAGTCAGATGTGACGAGTCTAGTATTGATCCATTCTCAATGGTCAGTCTCACGAGTCGGATGTGACAAGTCCAGTATTGGTCCATTCTCACTGGTCAGTCTAACTAAAGTCAGATGAGACAAGTCTAGCATTGGTCAATTCTCACTGGTCAGTCTCACCAAAGCCAGTTGTGACAAGTCTAGCATTGGTCCATTCTCACTGGTCAGTCTCACCAAAGTCAGGTGTGACAAGTCTAGTATTGGTCCAATCTCACTGGTCAGTCTCACCAAAGCCAGTTGTGACAAGTCTAGCATTGGTCCATTCTCAATGGTCAGTCTCACTTAAGTCAGATGTGACAAGTCTAGCATTGGTCCATTCTCACTGGTCAGTCTCACCAAAGTCAGGTGTGACAAGTCTAGCATTGGTCAATTCTCACTGGTCAGTCTCACCAAAGCCAGGTGTGACAAGTCTAGCATTGGTCCATTCTCACTGGTCAGTCTCACCAAAGTCAGGTGTGACAAGTCTAGTATTGGTCCATTCTCAATGGTCAGTCTCACTTAAGTCAGATGTGACAAGTCTAGTATTGGTCCATTCTCACTGGTCAGTCTCACCAAAGCCAGGTGTGACAAGTCTAGCATTGGTCCATTCTCACTGGTCAGTCTCACCAAAGTCAGGTGTGACAAGTCTAGTATTGGTCCAATCTCACTGGTCAGTCTCACTTAAGTCAGGTGTGACAAGTCTAGTATTGGTCCAATCTCACTGGTCAGTCTCACAAAGTCAGGTGTGACAAGTCTAGTATTGGTCCAATCTCACTGGTCAGTCTCACTTAAGTCAGATGTGACAAGTCTAGTATTGGTCCATTCTCACTGGTCAGTCTCACCAAAGTCAGGTGTGACAAGTCTAGTATTGGTCCAATCTCACTGGTCAGTCTCACTTTAAGGTCAGTTGTGACAAGTCTAGTATTGGTCCAATCTCACTGGTCAGTCTCACCAAAGTCAGGTGTGACAAGTCTAGTATTGGTCCAATCTCACTGGTCAGTCTCACTTAAGTCAGATGTGACAAGTCTAGTATTGGGTCCAATCTCACTGGTCAGTCTCACTTAAGTCAGATGTGACAAGTCTAGTATTGGTCCAATCTCACTGGTCAGTCTCACTTAAGTCAGATGTGACAAGTCTAGTATTGGTCCAATCTCACTGGTCAGTCTCACTTAAGTCAGATTGTGACAAGTCTAGTATTGGTCCAATCTCACTGGTCAGTCTCACTTAAGTCAGTTGTGACAAGTCTAGTATTGGTCCAATCTCACTGGTCAGTCTCACCAAAGTCAGGTGTGACAAGTCTAGCATTGGTCCAATCTCACTGGTCAGTCTCACTTAAGTCAGATGTGACAAGTCTAAATTGGTTTATTCTCATTGGTTCAATCTCACTAAAGTTAAGCTTGACATATAGAGCTATCCTTCAGACTCAGGTGTGACCTAATGCTGATGTGACAGGTCTGGTACTGGTTCACTCTCACTATAGTCAGATGTGACAGAGCTAATACTGTTTCAATCTCACTATAGTCAGATGTGAGAGGCCTAATACTGCTTTAATATCAATATATTCAAATGAGACAGCCTCTTTACCGAGTTTGTTTTTGTGGTATTAATCGTCGTTTTTCCGAATTGACCTTGCGAGTATTATCTTGAACGTCTGTATTGGTTGACGGCTGCTATACAAATGTCTGTTTTGAGGCATAGGTTTGCTAAAATCACTGAGTCAGTAAGCTACTCGATCCGGTTAGTTGTCCTCGCCTTGCGTCCATCATAGCTGCAGTCTGCCAATATAAGGCCTCTATGGTTCGACCTTGGCTGAAAAATATGGAGGGAAGCACAACTCTATGGCTTTAAAACCAGTCTCCCTGGCCACATCACAATGCACTGAGCAATGATTCCAATGCTGAGTAGCGTCCCTTCACTACATTGTAATCCCAGTACTGAGTAGCGTCCCTTCACCACATTGTGATCCCAGTGATGAGTGGCGTCCCTTCACCACATTGTGATCCCAGTGCTGAATGGCTTCCCTTCACCACATCACAATGCACTCAGAAATGATTCCAGTAATGATGCACTCAGTAATGATCCCAGTGCTGAGTAGCGTCCCTTCACCACATTGCGATCCCAGTGATGAGTGGCGTCCCTTCACCACATTGTGATCCCAGTGCTGAATGGCTTCCTTCACCACATCACAATGCACTCAGTAATGATTCCAGTAATGATGCACTCAGTAATGATCCCAGTGCTGAGTAGCGTCCCTTCACCACATTGTGATCCCAATGTTGAGTATAAAAATGTGCAGGTAGTGTTCCCTAACCACACAATAATGTGCTGTGTAGTGTCCCCCAAACACATAATAATTTGTTTGGTAGTGTCCCTAACCACACAAAAAAGTGCTGTGTAGTGTCCCCCAAACACATAATATTGTGCTTGGGTAGTGTTCCCTAACCAAATAATCATGTGCTGTGTAGAGTCTCCTAACCAGATAATAATGTGCTGGGTATTGTCCCCTAACCACATAATAATGCACTGGGTAGTGTCCCCTAACCACACAATAATGTGCTGTGTAGTGTCCACCAAACACATAATAATTTGCTGGGTAGTGTTCCCTAACCACACAATAATGTGCTGTGTAGTGTCCCCCTAACACATAATATTGTGTTGGGTAGTGTTCCCCTAACCAAATAATAATGTGCTGTATAGTGTCCCCTAACCAAATAATAATGTGCAGGGTAGTGTCCCCTAACCACATAATATTGTGCTGGGTAGAGTTCCCTAACCACATGGGTAATAATGCCTAGGTACTTCTTAAAGCACTAGGTAATGGTTCATAATTACATCATAATGCACTGGTGGGCGATCCCCAACCACGTCATAATGCACTGGGTAATGATCCTTTGGTACATGATAATACACTGGGTAATAATGCGAAAGTACCTCATAATGTACTGGGTGATGATCCCTAAGACCCACCATAATGAGCTGAATAATGATTCCTAAGTACATTATAATGCACTGGGTAATAATGCGAAAGTACATCATAATGCACTGGGTAATGATCCTTGAGTATATCATAATGCACTGGGTAAAGATCCCTGGGTACATCATAATGCACTGGGTAGATGATTTTAATACATCACAATGCACTGGGTAAAGGTTCCTAATCACTTATCTATTTATTTATCACTGTACTCAAGAATATTTTATTTATACGACGGCGGCCAGCATTACGGTTGGAGGAAACTGAGCAGAGCCCACCACCACCTTCAGGTGACTGCAAGGCATTCCCACTTACCACTGGAGAGGAAGTACGTCAAAGTGTACTAGGTTATGTCCCGTGGTCACACCAAAGTACACTGCTTCATACACTGAAATTCATTAAATATTACATCCCGGTATGGCGATATTTTACTGAACGGACTGTAAACAACTCATCTAAAATTACATTGAGCATTTTGAAAGGAGCTTAATGCTTCAAGCAATTTCCGCCGTTTTTTTCTGTAGAATAAAATATGTCGAAAAATCCTATCGGGGCACCGATGGCCTGGTTGTTAGAGTGCTATCGCTAGAGCATATCAGTGAAACCGGAGCCTCTAATCAATGCTATCGAAGAGTGTCCGGCTCATGCTGGCTCTCTCAGCAACCACAGGATGGTCCTTGGTTTACCCCGGGATCTGCCCGTTTTCCTTTCTTTATAATGCTGGCCGCAATCGTATAAGTGAAATATGTCTTATAAAGGCGTAAAATTCCAATCAAATAAATAGATAAACAAAATCCTTTAAGACAACATAGTCACCTTAAAAGATTTAAACTTTCCGCTCGTCCACCCCACCGCACCCTGTGTTTCTCGATCACCTCTATACTTGGCCAAGAACAACATTTCTTTGCTAATATAGTAAAAATAAATTTATTACCTGCACAATTTTCCTGAGAAGGACGTCGAAAGAGAGAAAATCCTCGATACTAGGCTCATACTATTATAGACACAGAACGCACAAACATCGCCTATAAGAAGTTTGGATGAAACGAATAGTGGCTAGAGTGGATGTGCGATTATCACTCAAGGTCAGGAGTAACCACAATGTCAAGAAACCAATCAAATAATCAATCAATTAAAAAACCCCTTCCTCCAGATTAGCATGTAAAATTATTTTTATTTTATTTTTTGCTTTTTTTGGTTGGCGTTTTACGCCCTGCTCGACAATATTTAACTGATGCGACGGCGGGCTGCACTATGTTGGGAGGAAAGCGGGCAGTGCCCATGGAAAACTCACGACCATCCACAGGTTGTTGGAAGACCTTCCGACGTACGGTGGGCAGCATTATGGTATGAGGAAAGCGGGCAGTGCCCAGGGGAAAACCCACGACCACCTACAGGTTGCTTACAGACCTTCCGACGTACCGCGGGCAGCATTATGGTGGGAGGAAAGGGGGCAGCGACCAAGGGAATCCCAGACCTACCCACTGGTTGCTGGCAGACCTTTCGACGTACGGTGAACAACATTATGGTGGAAGGAAAACGGGCAGTGCCCTGGGGAAACCCACGACTACCCACAGGTTACTGGAAGACCTTTCGACGAACAGCGGGCAGCATTATGGTGGGTGGAAAGCGGGCAGCGCCGATGGGAAACCCACGACCACCCACAGGCTGCTGGAAAACCTGCCGACGTACGGCGGAGAGCATTATGGTGGGAGGAAAGCGGACAGCGCCGATGGGAAACCCACGATCACCCACAGGTTGCTGGAAAACCTGCCGACGTACGGCTGAGAGCATTATGGTGGGAGGAAAGCGGACAGTGCCCCGGGGATAATAACAATCCATCTCCCACAAGCCATCTACCAAAAACAGCTCAGCTCTTACCGTAAGCTAATTTCGGATGTATACATCATTGTCGGACTTTAGGGCACGCAACTCAAGCGCGAGTGGTATCACCGAACTGACAACAAACAGCGCACAGAGCGTTTGTTTACTTTACAAATAAAGCAAACACCCGAACGTTATGCAGCTATAAGAATCGCAATACCTTTACAGATAGAACATACAAGATTGATGTGACACGTAATCAATATTTTTTACAACATGGATAATATGGTATTTAATATTTTGCCTCACAAGTTCCGATTAATGATTGTAGTCCATAGGTTGCGTGTGAAGGCAAAGTCAAATGACTTCCAAAAAACTCCATAAAGACGAAGAATATCCTTTGCAGTGCGAAAGTAATTTGAGACCATTATAAACGACAGGTACACACATTTTATCTGCTTACATTATCCAAAGAACAAAAACAAGCGTAAGCTTCTACGTGCACCTAATAATAATCTTTTGGTCTTTATTTAGTATTGCTTATTCACTTATCTAATTGGAGTTTTAGTTAATGTTCACGAATTATTTTATGGATGGAAGAAACCACAGTGTGGAGAGTAAGCCACCAACCTATATGTAATCTGCTGTTTATTATTCCTGTGAATTGCCTTGTTTACTTCACAATCATATTCCTCCATAATTTTCGGCATTGGGTTGGCTCCCGTTTAGACATAGAGTTATGATTCTTTCTTCTAGCCAGTGAATAGCGAAGTGTCCACAAGCAAGTACAGAACTGCATATTGCCTGAAATTAAGGGGTCAAGACTTCTTTAATATAACAAAAATTGCTTTAAAACAGCAAATCTGGATATCTCCATCTTTATTTTTTGTAGCTTACCTGTTTTGTAAAATGTATTTCCCTGACGGTTATGATGTCAGTCATCATCATATGTATAATTATGATGTGAAGACGTTTAGCATTTAGAGAACACTGAACGTGTAGAGGAACAGTGCATTTATTATATGAAACTGCTACTTAGACGTACAGGTACAAGAGCAAAATGAAAAGTAGGACAATAGAGCTTGAAGATGATACTATTGCACCCCGACCACCTCGGTGGTATCCTCTGAACAAAATTTGGACTCCACCTAACGGACTAACAGAAGTCTCGAGCTCAAAACCGTTAAAAAAAACTGTTCAGCTGATGAACGATTATTTCACAATAGGTATCGGTACAAACTGTTGGCTTGGTCATACATAAATATGATAGAGGAGAGTGTGTTAATCCGTAATATGTAATAATACACGAGTGATGAAACACCACTGCCTAATGTAATAAAACATATGATGTAAACTAATATAACCGCGTGACGTAATAATGTTTGGCCTTCGATGTAATAAAACCAATACCTGAGTTTTGTTATAACAATTGCCGTGTAATGTAATTATTGGCTTTCAAATGTCTGGTGTAGTTTGAAATTTTCGTCTTATGTAGGTAAACGTTACCTTTTTACTCATCCAAGATCTTGTAAAAATCGCTGGCTTTTTTAAAGTTATTTGGAATACAAAGTTCAAAGCTTTTTCGAGCATTCAAACGCAAAGGTTTGCGCAGGTAAGTCGGTTTTAACTTTACTTCAGTTATAACACAAACATCTTCAGGTGTACATGGAGAAATATGTATAGAGAGGAGGGGTGCGGTCACAGTTAGAGATGCACAAACCAGTTGAATGTTAGAAGAGTAAAAAACATATATTGGGCAGAGCAGTAGGATATCTACCAGCAAATGTGTTGAAGACTTAACTAATTTATCTTTAATTGCAACGTCACGCTCACAAAGTAATATCCCACGCTCGTGTGGCAACTACAGACAACGACCACCTGCCTTTTGTTTACTAGAGTTACCTCCCTTCTTGGGCCTCTGACAGCTTGTTTGGGAGGGAAACAAGCGGATGGTGGTTAGCTCTGCTATCGATGTACAGATTCAGGGACTCCCAACTGAGAACATAAAATGTTATTTTCTTGACTTTTTGGGCATCATAAAACTGATAGTGTGTGCTGGGGATGAGATATCATGAATTATCATCCCTCAACTTTCGCATACCAGCCGTGAACTAAAAAACTGACGTTAATCGAGAGGCCAATTCCCAAAGCGATTGTTATTGGAACAGGTTATTGTGTTGAATATAATGCACATATTCTATTAGAGTATCAGTATTTTAAGTTGAATATGACACAATAATCTGCTTTAGTGACAGAATACATTATTACCTCTTAGCATCACTCAGACACCAGACTTTCTGCAAAATTTAACAGGTTCATTTTTTCAGAGTGAGAAAGTGTATAACAAACGAAAATAGAACGGAATTATGCAAAAAAAGAAGCTAACAATAGTTTTCAAACATCTTGGATAGACGCAAAGAATGTTCTAAGCAAATGAGTGAAATCTGATTTGCACTTTGATAGCAACTGTTCATATATCCAACTCGACGCTATACTTCAACTCGACGAATATAATGCCCCCAGCTTCACAATCATGAAGCAGAGTGCCAGAATTATGGACGTTCTGTTCATATTTACTTACAAAATAGTTATACTCATTATAAAACCTTAGAAACTCTGACGTTGACACACTTGTTTTTGTAATAATAACCTGTGACCTTGATTGATAAATGTTACAAGGCGATATCTGTACACGCTCTATACGGTATATTTGGGTATGTTGCTGTCCAATTAAGGATAATTTACAATGTCAAAATTGAAACCCCCTCTTGTCCTAAAGTCTGCGAGAGAGGAAACCGTTTTGGAAACCGTTTTGGACCTGTACAAATACCATGGGAATACCTATACTCTGTTAATATATAGTTTCCCTGAATTTCAAATAGATGAACAAGAAAACATTTTGCAATTGCATAACCGTACATTTTACAAAATGGCTGTATTCATTATAGTGCCTTCGTTAAAAGGGTAGATACAAGTTTGGTGGTACAGCCTCTTCACCCCGCATTAAAGTGAGTTTTCTATGCAGTGAGGGATTTATGCAGTTTTGGAATCCAGTAATGTGTAATGTAGTGTTTTTCTTTTCTTCAACGAATTGGCATCATAGATGAAATACGATTTTCTTTCTTACCTGGCCATTCACTTGTCTTCACAGCTAACCCCGCCCGTCATCATAGATAAAATACGATTCTCTTTCTTACCTGGCCATTCACTTGTCTGCACATATAACCCCGCCCGTCTGGATAATGACACAGGACCTTACCAGAACCACGGTCTTCAGGGCGTCGTTAGTTCTCTTCCTGTAAACACTTGGCTTCCCCATTTGCGGCGCTACGCTTATATGCGCTTCCAGGACGATCATTGCTGCGCATTGTCTAGATGACGTGAGTAAACCATACGGCAAGCAATACTCTGTTATTTAAATACAGAAGAAAAGAAATAGTGAACATGTCAGTGATGTGCACTGTCTCACAATGGATTCGATCGGAGAGGGCGTGCTGTATTTTAATGCATTTTTGCTTGAAAGAAACCCAGGTGCACCGTGGGCTACTAGTTAGCGCGAGCAACCTGTGGATGGTCGTGGTTCCCTCTGGCTCTGCCCGGTTTGCTTCCTCTACGGCCACAATGCTGGCCGCGGTCATACAAGAGAAATATTTTTGTGGTTGGTGCAAAAAACCTCTCAAATATATGAAAAAATGAATTCCGAAGTTAGCTTTAACGACACAGTTTTGGGTAACATAAGTTCCGTTGCATGTAGAACTAGAGACATGGGACGATACGGAAGGCATCTCAGTTTGAGTTGTCCTGTTTGTGAAGGTTCTAGGATACTAGAAAAACCAGATGTAATGTGAAAGAGCATAGCCATTGGACTGTTGTTTAATCCATGAGCAGGAATTCTGAGTAATTCTGGAATATTTATTTATTTGTTTATTTAATGGATGTTTTACGCCGTACTCAAGAATATTTACATTATACGTCGGAGGCCAGCATTATGGTGACAGGAAACCATGCAGAGCCTGGGAGAACCAATGGCCATCTGCAGGTTACTGTCAGACATTTTCTCCCAGCGCCCAGCTGACACGCTAACCACCTTGACCACTGGGGCTACCGATTGCCCAGAATAAACCAACGCGCATTGGCAAGGTTCGGACTAATTTTCTTCAGTGACAGCTGGCGGTCGACGACCCTCGTGTGGCTATCTTAGCAGTTTAACGGTCATTGGAGACCGTCTGTCTGTCACCAATACGCTGTAAATATCTGAAACCACACTTGGGAATGTTCGTCAGTGACTTGCCATATGTCGATGGTTTAATCCGGATACACCGGTTTTCATCAACCTGATGACCTGATCGCCAGAAAATTTCCTGAGCACCATCTTTACACACTTATTAGAGGAATAAATATCCAAGATAACATTCTCCAAGACTTTCTTTTTGTAGTTTTCTCCTTTCATACCCTTTAATGTCTCACCCACAAGCTAACTCATTGATCGACTTCGTGCCAGTTATTAAGACCATAGATTACGTGTTTGTTAACTTCGGTCTCACAGCGTTGTGAATGATGACACTGTATCGATGGTTTCCTGTCCTTTGCTCCTCACATTTTACCCTCTGCAGGACAGACCATTCAAATCTATCCATTCGACGCACTCTCAAAAGACAGCAGGGTCTCAGATACGTATGGACAGTGAGGTAATCAGGGATATATAATGAAATCCTTTCATTCTTGTTTTCCCATGACCGTAATATGCTGTTGTAGCTCTTACATAGAAGTACCGTCTCGGTGTGGTCGTTCTGAAACACTTTCCCATAGACTCTAGCCACGATATCTGACACTGTTCTTATTACACGTAAGGTTTATGTGTGTGTGCCGGGGAGTGCGGAGCTCAACCTAAGACTCGGCTCACATGAGACTATTTGTCACTGGTGTCACGTGACTGAGTTCAGCTTTAACTGTCTCGCCTGCAGTCTAAAGTCAGGAAAATTGTCAAGAGTCACGATGGTTTCCTCTGAGAATTCTGGTTTCTTATTAATGAAGGACTCTTAACCACGGAGTAAACTTACCAATAAATCAAATAAGTTTACATACAATAGAGGATCAGTCCTTCGTTTCTCCCTCAAATGACAAGTGCAGAGTGAAAATAACAAAGGCATTACATGTAGTTTTTTCAGTCTGCCTAAAACCCGGATCACGATGGTGGACGCTACAACTAGATCACTACACTAGATGAGTTCATACATCTTACTTCGGTTTCTTGTTTGATTTCATTCTTTATTTCAATGGGGTGTTGTTTTATTCTTATGTCGGAAAGCAAGGAAATAAACAAATCAAATCGGCACTGGGCCAATGTAGCGACCATCAAGCCATTACCAACGCAATACGAAAACTCCTCATTAATATCGTAAAGTATATCTCTATTCACTCACTAATTAAATCGCACGTCTTAACTTCTTGCTGAGTTCTTCTTTTATTTGTTAAAATCACGGAGGATTACATCTAAAAGTAAACATTCGATGACTGGTTAGATGTTCTGGGCGATCCAATCTTGGTATTTAGAGACCCGGGTGTATACACTGGGTTTTGTTCCAGGACAATCCCTGTGCCCCCAGGAGGTGACCCCAGCGAACTTCTCTCCGTCGGGTAGCAGACAGGTTAACGGACCGCCGCTGTCACCCTGTAACAGTTTTTTACATATAAATAAGCTATATACGCCTACATGAATACATCCTTTTTAATTCCTGTTAATTACTCTTTCTAAAAGCCGATTGTAATTTGAATACAACATTGAATCTCCGTGGCAAAACTGTTACAGATTTCAGTTTGTAAAGAGGACAAATAAGAACTTACCTGACACGCGGATACTTTGTACTGGAAATATTCCAGACAAATGTTCGTGTCAGTAATGCCATTCCAATGATTGCTGCAATCGTTGTTCTGCATTACTTTTATATCAGAGAACTTCAGTTTTCGCGATCCACCTTGAGCGGTACCTAGTGAATGATGAAACTGACAATGAACATAACACACAAAAACTACAGGTTAACATGGATATTTGTCTAAAGTCCACTCTATCTAGCGTGAAGTAAACCAAAATGGAAAAAAAAAATTATAAAAATTGTTTAACTACTATAGCAACTCACAGCCATTGGGAATGGCGGAGTGCATGCATCCTGAACATTGCCTCTCAGCCTATCCTCTTCCATATTAAATACTGGGCGCCAAGCTTTGCTTGTTTATTTATTTCTTTCATTGGTGTTTCACTCAAGAACTCAAGAATATTTCACTTATACGACCGCAGCCAGCATTACGGCCTTGTTTGTTGCTGGTGTAATCTATATGTTTTAACCTCATAGGCAGCGCTCACCGGAAGTTCTTCCCCAACCAGCAATCCAGCATAACTTGTTTGTCAGATCTCCGTCCGCATCAGTGACCATCGCAATAGGCTGCACGTATGTTCCTAATGGAATAGCGTCAAACTTCAGGATTGCAATGTCATTTTTCCAGTAGTTATATCGTTGATACTGTGGATGCTGAAACATTAGATTAGTTGTATTCAGTCGAGAAGTTTTCCACATAATTTTAAAAGTTATGACTTCCTTTTTGTGTTGTTTTTCGTTTTTTTTTTACGAAGTTTACTTCAACAAGAACTTTACCTTTATTGGTGAATGACTCCATCCTTTTTAACTATCTAACAGTAATAACTACACTAATTGATGAATCTTGATAAAACAAAGCATGTCACGTTCAGACAAGTCACAAAATTTTGATCTACATCCAAATGACACCGATGAAATATTTGGATATGAGTGTTTTAAGTCGCTGAATCCAGTGAAAAAAAACTTTTCGGACATCAACTTACACGTATTGTACATTGATTTGAACTATCGTGGACCTACACGTTAACGACTATTTTATTGCTCTACTTACAGTCATCTTCGACCAATAAAGATGTTGAGATTTATTTATGCATTTGATTGATGTTTTACGTCGTAGTCAAGAATATATAACATGTATGGCGACGGCCAGCATTATGGTGGGAGGAAACGGGACATAACCTGGGAGAATCATCTGCGACCATCCGCGGGCTGCTGTCAGACCTTCCCGTACACGACCGGATAGGCTTCATTGTGCTGCATTAGGCCAAGGGAGCTTCTGGGGAACAGTTTCCTTCAGGTATTAGGCCATATATATCAACCTCATTTGTTCATACCTTGATAAATTGGGTAACTGATCTGCTCACTTCATGCCCACTCCACTGATCAAAGTGGAGTTGTCCAGCTTGAACTGTGTAGGATCTACTCTGGAATTTCAGTAAAAGCACAACGTTAAACCAGTTTGCAGAGCAACAAGTCAACAGAAATAGCTAATAAAACCTGTAAGAGATTATTAAAAAGTTTTTAGCTGCAGGATCTATAGAAATATCGAATTTGTCCTGATTGGTCAATAATTAGGACGAGATCTTTAGTTTAGGAAAATCAAGAATTTCTCATTTCTCACTCATCGCACAAGCTATTCATACTCATAACCCATAGTATTTAGGTATTTAGGTATTTAGATATTAAGTATTAATTAATTAATCAAACTTGAGTCAACCTCGTATCACTTTGAATCAACCACTGTTGACTGATATTCCACAGGCGAGAGGATAGCTTTGTATTATATTATAACAGTATACCCCTCTGGCCAAGATGTCTAATGGGTTCTTTAAAGTCATGACTAGTCTCTGGATCCGTTTACATAGCCATTCTAAAAAATGCAATCAAAACTGGTCTCTTCAATCGAGAAAATGTTGTTGACGAATTTGGTCCATTATGGACAGACAGTGTATATCAGTGGTTGTTTGCTTCTTATATTCTATAATACTGTAGTGCTTTACGTATGATTTACTCACATCATCTAGACAATGCGCTGCAGTGATCGCCCTGGCTGCGCTGATCAGCGTAGCGCCGCAAACGGCGTAGCCAGAAGTTTGCAGGGAGAGAATGGAGTTAAAATATCCGTACTTGGAATCAAACCCATTAACGACGTCCTGAACGCCGTGGATCTGGTAAGGCGCTGTGTCATTATCCAGACGGACGGGGTTAGCTGTGAAGACAAAATGAAAGTCATGTACAGTATTGTCTCAGTGACTGATGGTTGTGGAGTCTTGTGTTGTATCAAGTGTTGCCAGGTAAGGAAACTGCTCATTTTCCATGTATGGTGGCGAGCCGAATGTGACTAAATAAAGCATTCGACCCATGAACACCGAGACTCGCGTCAGTTGTTAAATTGTTGTAAGTTGTTAAAATTAAAACAGGGTTAGATATGAAAAAAATATAATATATAACACAACAACACAGAGAGTAAAACCAGAGCATTGACAACAGTGTGATTGTTGGCAAATGGTCACACGTGATAGTGGTGAAATACGGTCTCCTGTCAATTTATCTCAGTTAGAGTTTTATTCTAACTGTTCATGTATATGCTTAAAGAGCAGCAACGTAAACAGCCCCTAGAAATATGCCCTAGGGAAATTAGATAAAACAACAGACATTGATGTTAGTTGCAATTAGAGGTCACTGGCCTAGAATTACTCAAATTGTTGTATTCTTATAAATTTTAATATACAATGCCATTCAAGTATAAAAGAATACAGCATAAAAACAAGAGAAGCGACGATAATGTGACCCATGGCAAATGGTCACATATAATACCGGTGAAATACGGCCTTCTGTATATTTTCTTCAGTTAGGACTTTGTTCTAACAGTTCATGTAAATGTGATGGTAGCAAATTTTTGGCATAAAATTAACAAACAATAATTAAGTTGTTAAAAAGTGTTCTAAAAAGGATCTCGAAAAAGAAATATACAGAAAACAAGCACACATTTGCAACAGTAGCGGTATCTAGGAAGAAAGTCAAAGTCCTCTTGCACTCAGACCCCTCGAGCAATAAATGAACCGTTTTAAAATATAGATTAATCAGAAAAGATACTGTATGGGCACAGTGTGGAACGTCCAGTACTTGATGAAGGAGGTCCCGGGTTCGAAACTCCAGTTAGCTGGTTTAGTCTATGACTTTTTGTGCCACAAGGTTAGTCATACATCTTTCAAGCCACATGGGTTTGCCCTAAACACCATTTGATTTCCTCGACAAAATTCTGGTTACAGACATGATCCCGAATGCCGCTACAAGGTGAAACGTCAACGGAATAGACAAATTACTACAGCCATTTGAAAAGGTAAACTTACCCGCCGTAATGGCTAGAAGGCAACAGAAGAGCAGTCCGGAAACCATCTTGATTCTGTGATGTTCTCTACGAGAATGATTTGTCGGTGGAAATACCTGTGGCATTTATACACCATCGGAATGCACCATATGGTTTTCTGGCCATTGTTGACTTAGTGGATATATTGTCTACCCACTTAGTATCACTATTATTCACAATGTCCCTGCTGTTGTTCGATTTTGGTAAACAACTTAGCATTTCTCCTGTCCGATGTTGCTTCTGATATGTTTCCGCATTGTTCACCAGCACGTGGGTTGGTACTGTTACAAGAGATTGAAACTTCAGTGAAAGGAATTTCACCAGGGGGCAGAGAAACAGTTTGGTATGAAAACAAAAGACTCCGTGAACCGCCACTTAACGTAAAAATATCTCAAAGGCAGAGGACAAATGGACATTTGGGGTAAAATACGTAGGTGTGCTATTAGTTTATCTACAGAGCTGGAATTTAAGAACTGTAAGAAGACTCACGACCAGATTTTGGTGCGCACGATGCATGAAAACAACTCAGTGCAACATCCCACCACATTTTTTACAAAGTTAATTTGAGGCATCTAAACATCGATATTTAAATTTTGAAGCCACCTACAACTCAACTCATTTAATATATCTTAAAGTTCTTTTGTATTTTTATCAGCTTTAAATTACCGGTAGAATTAATTCTAAACACGATTTAATAGTCTCAATTTGGAGTCTTTGAACATGGATGATATTATCATGATGAGGAAACACCCACAACCACCAATGTCTTCCTGACAGCTCTTCACACAACACAAAACCCACACAACCACCAATGTCTTCCTGACAGCAAGTCACACAACACAAACTCACACAATCACCAACGTCTTCCTGACAGCACTTCACACAACACAAACCCACACAACCACCAATGTCTTCCTGACAGCAAGTCACACAACACAAACCCACACAGCCACCAACGTCTTCCTGACAGCACTTCACACAACACAAGCACCCACAACCACCAATGTCTTCCTGACAGCAAGTCACACAACACAAACCCAAACAACCACCAACGTCTTCCTGACAGCACTTCACACAACACAAGCACCCACAACCATCAATGTTTTCCTGACAGCAAGTCACACAACACAAACCCACACAGCCAACTACGTCTTCCTGACAGCATTTCACACAACACAAACCCATACAACAATTGTTGTCTTCCCGTCAGCATTTCACACAACACAAACCCACGCAACCATCACAGT
The DNA here is from genome assembly GCF_032854445.1 of Liolophura sinensis. Classification (NCBI taxonomy): domain Eukaryota; kingdom Metazoa; phylum Mollusca; class Polyplacophora; order Chitonida; family Chitonidae; genus Liolophura; species Liolophura sinensis. The sequence goes on along the minus strand of NC_088307.1, from coordinate 27,612,317 downwards.
CTTCCTAACAGCACTTCACACAACACAAACCCACACAACCACCATTGTCTTTTTGTCAGCTCTTCACACAACACAAACCCACACAACCACCAATGTCTATCTGACAACACTTCACACAATATAAACCCACACAACCTCCAATGTCTTCCTGACAGCACTTCACACAACACAAACCCACGCAACTATCATTGTCTTCTTAACAGCACCTTACACAACACAAACCCACGCAACCATCATTATCTTCTTGACACCACCTCACACAACACAAACCCTCACAACGATCTATGTCTTCCTGACAGCACTTCACACAACACAAAACCAGGCAACCATCATTTTCTTCATGGCTCCATTTCAGAAAACACAAACAAGCGCAAATATCATTGTCTTCTTGACAGCAATTCACACAACACACAACCTCACAAACATCATTGTCTTCCTGACAGCACTTCACACAACACAAACCCATGCAACCACCGTTGAATTCCTGGGAGCACTTTACGCAACACAAACCCACACAACCATTTATGTCTTCCTTACAGGATTTCAAACAACACAAACACAAACAACCACCATTGTCTTCTTGACAGCACTTCACACAACACCAACCCAAACAACCATAATTGTCTTCCTGACAGCACTTCATTCACCACAAACCCACACAACCATCATTGTCTTCATGGCACCACTTCAGAAAACAGAAACCCACACAACCATCATTTTCTTCCTGACAGCACTTCAGCCAACACAAACCCAAACAACCATTGTTGTCTTCCTAACAGCACTTCATACACCACAAACCCACACAACCATCATTGTTTTTATGGCAGCATTTCATAAAAAAGAAACTCACACAACCATTGTTGTCTTCCTGACAGCACTTCACACAACACAAATCCGCACAGACATCAATGTCTTCCTGACAGCACTTCACACAACATAAACCCACACAACGATTGTTGTCTTCCTGACAGCACTTCACACAACACAAACCCACATAATCATCATTGTCTTCCTGACTGCACTTCACACAACACAAAGCCACACAACCATCATTGTCTTCCTGACAGCACTTCAAACAACACAAACCCACACAATCATCATTGTCTTCTTGAAAACACTTCAAACAAAACAAACCTATACAACCATTGTTGTCTTCCTGGCAGCCCTTCACACAACACAAACCCACACAACCATTATTGTGTTGCGGATAGCACTTCACACAACACAAACCCACACAACCATCATTGTCTTTCTGACTGTACTTCACACAACACAAACCCGTACAACCATCATTTTCTTTCTGATAACACTTCACACAACACAAAATAACAAATCCATTGTTGTCTTAATTTCACACAACACAAGGCTTTACAACCACCATTATCTTCAGAGCAAAACTTCACACAACAGTAGTCTCCACACCCACCATTGTCTCCTTAAGAACACTTCACACAACACAAGGACGCACAACCACCATTGTCTTGTTGTGTGATGTGTAAAGTATTGGCAGGGAGATAATGGTGATTTTGGGGGCTTGTGGTGTGTGAAATGTTCTCAATGAGACAAAGGTGGATGTGAGGGGGGGGGAGGCTTGGTTTGTTTGAAGAGCTGAAATGGAGACAGTGGTGGCTGAGGGACAGTGCATTGTCTCCCCGACAACACTTTACATAACACACGCGCCCATAACTACCATTGTCCTCTTACCAAACTCCACACAACACAAGCGCCCATAACTACCATTGTCCTCTTACCAAACTCCACACAACACAAGCGCCCATAACTACCATTGTCCTCTTACCAAACTCCACAACACAAGCGCCCATAACTACCATTGTCCTCTTACCAAACTCCACACAACACAAGCGCCCATAACTACCATTGTCCTCTTACCAAACTCCACACAACACAAGCGCCCATAACTACCATTGTCCTCTTACCAAACTCCACACAACACAAGCATCCACAACCACCATTGTCTCGCTGACCGCACTTCACACACCATAAGCCGCCCACAACCAAAATTGTCTCCCTGAGAACACTTTACATAGCATAAGCGCGCATAACTACAATTGTCTTCTTACCAAACTCCACACAACACAATCACCCACAATCACCGTTGTCTCGCTGACAACACTTCACTCAGCACAAACCCTAAAATTACCATTGTCTGCATAACAGCACTTAACACAAAAAACAAGCTCACGGAACCAAGATTGTCTCTCTGACAAAAACTTCACACAACACAAGCACCTAAAACCACCATTACCTCCGTGACAATACTTTACACAACACCGCCATTGTCCTAGCGACCTTACACAAAAAACTTCACACAAAAGAAGCGCCCATAGTCAACACTGTCTCCATGACAACGCTTTACACAGCACAGGCACCCACAGCCACCATTGTCCCCCTGACCGCATTGCACACAACACAAGCCCACCACAACCACTATTTTCTCCGTTACAAAACTTAACACAACAGAATCCTCCACAACCACTACGTCTCCCTTACAAAACCTAATACAACACTATCCTCCGCAACCACCACATCTCCCTTACAAAACTTAACATCACACAATTCTCCGCAACAACCATTGACTCCCTTACACAATTTAACACCACACAGTTCTCCGCAACCACCATTGCCTCTCTCACTAAACTTAACACAACACAATCCTCCATAACCATCACGCCTCTCTTACAAAATTTAACACCACAGAGTCCTCCGCAACCACCACGTCTCCCTTACAAAATTTAACACCACAGAGTCCTCCGCAATCACCATTGCCTCCCTTACAAAACTTAACACAACACAATCCTTCACAACCACCATTGCCCCATGGAGTTACCATGTTTGTGAAGTATTTACTCAAAGCAAGTTGATTTACTTTAAAAAACCATAAACATGCAGATGCCTTTTTTGATATTTAAATTATCAGCAGCAAATGGCCTTCCCGTTATTCCAATTCTAACGGATGTCATGAAATTATGTTTTTAATTATAGATTTCAGCAAGATTATGGAACCAGCTTTAATATAAATTTGGTTGGATAGAGATATGCTGCAGAAAAGAAGCCACTTGTTCATACCTGCGTATTCTAAAGCTCCTGTTTAAAAAAGTGTTTACCTGGACGGTGAAATAAGACAACAAGGTAATGTGTAAATTTGCTTGTGTTTATACTTTTGTGTAGGTATGATATTACCGACTGCTAGCAGCTTTCATTAGTTTGTTTTATGCACTTTTCCTTTGCTGAACGTTTCCTTGAATGTACATGTTTGCAATCAGTTAAAAATTTTTGAACACACAAAGTGAAATGAGTTACCAAATAAAAAAGGCAATGTTTTCAAGAAGTTATTTTTCTCACAAAACCGGGTGTGGTTTTATTTGGTTATAAATGAGATGAAGAGCTGTTCTGGTTTAACATTTGAAAAAAATGTTTGCAAGAAGACACTTGTCTTGGCTCACAGAGCAGGGTGTGGTTACAGTTAGCTATAAAAAAGTTTAAATGTTGTTCTGGTTTAACATATGATAAAACAATGTTTGCAAGAGCAGACTTTTCTGGGTTTACAGAACAGGGCGTGGTTATATTTGGTTATAAATGAGTTAAAGGGCTGTTCTGGTTTAACGTATGAAAAAACAGTGTTTGGAAAAACCTCATTTTCCTGGGCGCACAGAATAGGGTGAGGTTATATCGCACAGCACTACAAGTAGAGTAGCAGCAGAGTTACACAGATGAAAAGCATGCACTGGGAATTGTTTATGGGCAACCATTCATCAATATCCTGTCACCATTATTATATTATAGTATAATAGTTGTATTATAGTATAGCTGATTTATAAATTTGTCATCAATTGACTTGACACAAATATGTTTTATTCTATACACCTTTGCTATTAATGATTGTAATTCCAGCCATCCTCACGCCTGCATCCAACATGTTGAGGAAGATATTGTTAGCACTTTGCTTGGTCGGGTTACTGGAAGCGGGCGCCATTGGTAAGTTTGTGCTTTTCATTTCCATTTCTTTACCTGCGTGTCAAATATACGACGACAGAAAATGAAAATGAAAATATGGATAACGTTTTTAGCTATATCATTATCACATATTAACACATTCATGCACATTTACATGAGCTTTACTTGATGAGGCTGGTAATTTATCCTAAAGATAAGACTTTCTAATATAAGAAAACCTCGGGCACTTATGTGAACATGTAGTTGATTACAATCTCAAGTTTTCTTAGCAGCAGCAATACTATTGGAGCCTATGCCAAGGCTTATTTTTTAGTAAATAAATATTGAACAGGAAAATAACAATCTAAGTTTTAATGTAAACCTAGTAGTTATCTTTGCATATATTGACTTTCTGTACCTGAAATTAATGGCTATGATCATTATTATTCATATGAACTCCACCAATAAGAATGACAGAGGTTACAATATGATCATTAATGTAGCATACGACACATTCAAATAATTCAAAAAGCCGCTAAGGCGTTCCATGATCTTTATACATTTTTGAATCTTTATTCACGTAACAGGTTATTAAATGTAATTTACGCTCATCGGTTTTATATTAATACACTTCTCATCATTCCCTGGTCCCCGTGGTTAGCATTCCAGCGCAGCTGAATGACCCAGTGGCCCCTTACCAATGCGATCGTTTTGAGTTGCTCTCCGACCTTACATGGGAAGGTCTTGCAACTACATACGAATAGTCGGAGGTTTCCCCCGGGCTCTGTCATAATGCTAGCCGTCGTCGTATAAGTGAAATATTTTTGAGTACGGCGTAAAACACGAATCAAATAAATAAATTGATCCCGCCTCGGACAGTCCGAATTTCATTGGACAACATCGGTCAAGTGGGATACGGATATGTTCTTGAATCCTGCAGACGACGTCAAATGTGTCTGCTGAGTAGGCTATCTCCCTTTGTTGAGTGGTGAATACACTCAACAAAGGGAGATACTGCGCAAAACACCAATCTAATAAATAAATAAATCACATAAACATAAGTGGCCCTAATATCGGGCCTTTGCAGCACCCCAGATGTTACAGAAAGGACGCCTTGGCCGTATTCAGAAATCGATAAATAACCATTTGTAAAATTTTACGTTCCAGGATCTCTAATTTTCAGCCAAATGATGACTTTTAGAAATCTGAAAGTGTTATTATCATGTAAACAGGTGTGACCTACGGGGATCCATTATAGACTTTTGTACTCGCTTTCAGGCTATAGTACTGACCTGATTCAGGTATAGAATACCTTTGAGGCATGTAACAGCTTTACTGACCATTATACCTGTTATTTTCTCTGTCCTGGAACAATTCCAACGGAACAAAATACTACTTTCACAAGGCCACGAATTCAATCTTGTGCAAATTAAAGAAATATCTAAAGGCATGGCCATCGCCTGGGAAACTGTGATGTTAAAGTTTTCTGGAGTTCAACTCACTGGAACGTAAGTTATATGTATTAACATTTAAAAGTGTAAGAATATATAGGGAAAAAGATTCTATGAAGACCTGATACCGAAGATGGTAAGTACATGTAAGTTTATTACGACTCAGGCTCAGAACATGACATCAGATCAATTGAACCATTTGTGGAAATTAAATGGCGCTTTTAATCATAACCATAGTAAGAAATTTTGATATCTTACTTTGAAGTACAATGTTTTTGGACTTAAAAATGTTCTTAATTTAAACATTCTGGGCTGAGTTTAACAATGTTTTGACAGAAAAGGGACTTTTAGTGTAATTTAGCAGACTCTGCAACATAACGGTATTCATCGGCAGCGTCACAAATTACATAATTTACACGAACACACAAAAGTCCTGCCGTTACTGCAGGCTTTACTCGGAATCAGCTCTCCTCATTTTAATTATTTCCAATGTTGTTTTTGTACCAGAGAAGTGACGGTGTTACAATACCTGGATGGAAAGGCGAAAATAAGATTAGGTCATTCAACTATTTGAGGTGAGAATGTCTTTAAATATATCGTCATAGAAAAACGATGCAGAACCAAGTGGAGTGTTACTCAATATGCCGTCTAATGAGGTTCTTTGGATACCTTTTCTTCGAACCAGACCTGCCCTGATAATCCAACACAGAGTGCAAACTGATTTCCTGAACTCATGATGTTGACAAACTATAAATCTTCTGGACAGATCTATATTTCAACAATAAAATATGTTTACTGTTATGTAAAACAGCCAAAAAACTATCTATCAAGCGAGTTTTTTTTTTTTTTCGTTATTTATATTATGCAGGTAGCAACACCAACTAGTGCAGTATTATACAGTTTTAAATGGGTTCAAAGGTCAAATCCATGACTCTCTATGGATTTTCGGCACGGACTTAGTAAAACCTCAACAAAGTAAGATTTAACAGACCTGATACTGATTAAATTCTCACTAAAGTTAGATGTGACAAGCTTGGTATTGGCCAATTCTCACTGGTCAGTCTCATTGTAGTCAGTTGTGACAACTCTAGCAGTAGTCCATTCTCACTGGTCAGTCTCATTGTAGTCAGTTGTGACAAGTCTAGCATTAGTCCATTCTCACTGGTCAGTCTCACCAAAGTCAGATGTGACAAGTCTAGTATTGGCCCATTCTCACTGGTCAGTCTCACCAAAGTCATTTATGGCATGTCTAGTATTGGTCCATTCTCACTGGTCACCTCACTAAAGTCACATACGACAAGTCTAGTATTGGTCCATTCTTACTGGTCAGTCTCACAATAGTCAGGTGTGACATGTCTAGAACTGGTCCATTATCACTGGTCGGTCTCAGAAAAGTCAGATGTGACGAGTCTAGTATTGGTCCGTTCTCAATGGTCAGTCTCACCAAAGTCAGATGTGACGAGTCTAGTATTGATCCATTCTCAATGGTCAGTCTCACGAAAGTCGGATGTGACAAGTGCAGTATTGGTCCATTCTCACTGGTCAGTCTAACTAAAGTCAGATGAGACAAGTCTAGCATTGGTCAATTCTCACTGGTCAGTCTCACCAAAGCCAGGTGTGACAAGTCTAGCATTGGTCCATTCTCACTGGTCAGTCTCACCAAAGTCAGGTGTGACAAGTCTAGTATTGGTCCAATCTCACTGGTCAGTCTCACTTAAGTCAGATGTGACAAGTCTAGCATTGGTCCATTCTCACTGGTCAGTCTCACCAAAGTCAGGTGTGACAAGTCTAGTATTGGTCCAATCTCACTGGTCAGTCTCACTTAAGTCAGATGTGACAAGTCTAGCATTGGTCCATTCTCACTGGTCAGTCTCACCAAAGTCAGGTGTGACAAGTCTAGTATTGGTCCAATCTCACTGGTCAGTCTCACTTAAGTCAGATGTGACAAGTCTAGTATTGGTCCATTCTCACTGGTCAGTCTCACCAAAGCCAGGTGTGACAAGTCTAGTATTGGTCCAATCTCACTGGTCAGTCTCACTTAAGTCAGGTGTGACAAGTCTAGCATTGGTCCAATCTCACTGGTCAGTCTCACTTAAGTCAGATGTGACAAGTCTAAATTGGTTTATTCTCATTGGTTCAATCTCACTAAAGTTAAGCTTGACATATAGAGCTATCCTTCAGACTCAGGTGTGACCTAATGCTGATGTGACAGGTCTGGTACTGGTTCACTCTCACTATAGTCAGATGTGACAGAGCTAATACTGTTTCAGTCTCACTATAGTCAGATGTGAGAGGCCTAATACTGCTTTAATATCAATATATTCAAATGAGACAGCCTCTTTAACGAGTTTGTTTTTGTGGTATTAGCCTAATCGTCGTTTTTCCGAATTGACCTTGCGAGTATTATCTTGGAACGTCTGTATTGGTTGACGGCTGCTATACAAATGTCTGTTTTGAGGCATAGGTTTGCTAAAATCACTGAAGTCAGTAAGCTACTTGATCCGGTTAGTTGTCCTCGCCTGGCGTCCATTATAGCTGCAGTCTGCCAATATAAGGCCTCTATGGTTCGACCTTGGCTGAAAGATATGGAGGGAAGCACAACTCTATGGGCTTAAAACCAGTCTCCTGGCCACATCAAAATGCACTGAGCAATGATATCAATGCTGAGTAGCGTCCCTTCACCACATTGTGATCCCAGTGATGAGTGGCGTTCCTTCACCACATTGTGATCCCAGTGCTGAATGGCTTCCCTTCACCACATCACAATGCACTCAGAAATGATTCACGTAATGATGCACTGAGTAATGATCCCAGTGCTGAGTAGCGTCCCTTCACCACATTGTGATCCCAACGCTGAGCAGCGTCCCTTCACCACACTCTGATCCCAATGTTGAGTATAAAAATGTGCAGGTAGTGTTCCCTAAGCACATAATACTGTGCTGGGTAGTGTCCCCTAACCACATAATACTGTGCAGGGTAGTGTTCCCTAACCACACAATAATGTGCTGTGTAGTGTCCCCCAAACACATAATAATTTGTTTGGTAGTGTTCCCTAACCACACAAAAAAGTGCTGTGTAGTGTCCCCCAAACACATAATATTGTGCTTGGTAGTGTTCCCTAACCAAATAATCATGTGCTGTGTAGAGTCTCCTAACCAGATAATAATGTGCTGGGTATTGTCCCCTAACCACATAATAATGCACTGGGTAGTGTCCCCTAACCACACAATAATGTGCTGTGTAGTGTCCACCAAACACATAATAATTTGCTGGGTAGTGTTCCCTAACCACACAATAATGTGCTGTGTAGTGTCCTCCTAACACATAATATTGTGTTGGGTAGTGTTCCCTAACCAAATAATAATGTGCTGTATAGTGTCCCCTAACCAAATAATAATGTGCAGGGTAGTGTCCCCTAACCACATAATATTGTGCTGGGTAGAGTTCCCTAACCACATGGGTAATAATGCCTAGGTACTTCTTAAAGCACTTGGTAATGGTTCATAATTACATCATAATGCACTGGTGGGCGATCCCCAACCACGTCATAATGCACTGGGTAATGATCCTTTGGTACATGATAATACACTGGGTAATAATGCGAAAGTACCTCATAATGTACTGGGTGATGATCCCTAAGACCCACCATAATGAGCTGAATAATGATTCCTAAGTACTTTATAATGCACTGGGTAATAATGCGAAAGTACATCATAATGCACTGGGTAATGATCCTTGAGTATATCATAATGCACTGGGTAAAGATCCCTGGGTACATCATAATGCACTGGGTAGTGATCTTAATACATCACAATGCACTGGGTAAAGGTTCCTAATCACTTATCTATTTATTTATCACTATACTTAAGAATATTTTATTTATACGACGGCGGCCAGCATTACGGTTGGAGGAAACTGAGCAGAGCCCACCACCACCTTCAGGTGACTGCAAGGCATTCCCACTTACCACTGGAGAGAAAGTACGTCAAAGTGTACTAGGTTATGTCCCGTGGTCACACCAAAGTACACTGCTTCATACACTGAAATCCATTAAATATTACATCCCGGTATGGCGAGATTTTACTGAACGGACTGTAAACAGCTCAACTAAAATTACATTGAGCATTTTGAAAGGAGCTTAATGCTTCAAGCAATTTCCGCCGTTTTTTTTCTGTAGAATAAAATATGTCGAAAAATCCTATCGGGGCACCGATGGCCTGGTTGTTAGAGTGCTATCGCTAGAGCATATCAGTGAAACCGGAGCCTCCAATCAATGCTATCGAAGAGTGTCCGGCTCATGCTGGCTCTCTCAGCAACCACAGAATGGTCCTGGGTTTCCCCCGGGATCTGCCCGTTTTCCTTTCTTTATAATGCTGGCCGCAATCGTATAAGTGAAATATGTCTTATAAAGGCGTAAAATTCCAATCAAATAAATAGATAAACAAAATCCTTTAAGACAACATAGTCACCTTAAAAGATTTAAACTTTCCGCTCGTCCACCCCACCGCACCCTGTGTTTCTCGATCACCTCTATACTTGGCCAAGAACAACATTTCTTTGCTAATATAGTAAAAATAAATTTATTACGTGCACAATTTTCCTGAGAAGGACGTCGAAAGAGAGAAAATCCTCGATACTAGGCTCATACTATTATAGACACAGGGCGCACAAACATCGCCTATAAGAAGTTTGGATGAAACGAATAGTGGCTAGAGTGGATGTGCGATTATCACTCAAGGTCAGGAGTAACCACAATGTCAAGAAACCAATCAAATAATCAATCAATTAAAAAACCTCTTCCTCCAGATTAGCATGTAAAATTATTTTTATTTTATTTTTTGCTTTTTTTTGGTTGGCGTTTTACGCCCTGCTCGACAATATTTAACTGATACGACGGCGGGCTGCACTATGTTGGGAGGAAAGCGGGCAGTGCCCATGGAAAACCCACGACCACCTACAGGTTGCTTACAGACCTTCCGACGTACCGCAGGCAGCATTATGGTGGGAGGAAAGGGGGCAGCGACCAAGGGAATCCCAGACCTACCCACTGGTTGCTGGCAGACCTTTCGACGTACGGTGAACAACATTATGGTGGAAGGAAAGCGGGCAGTGCCCTGGGGAAACCCACGACTACCCACAGGTTACTGGAAGACCTTTCGACGAACAGCGGGCAGCATTATGGTGGGTGGAAAGCGGGCAGCGCCGATGGGAAACCCACGACCACCCACAGGTTGCTGGAAAACCTGCCGACGTACGGCTGAGAGCATTATGGTGGGAGGAAAGCGGGCAGAACCGATGGGAAACCCACGACCACCCACAGGTTGCTGGAAAACCTTCCGACGTACGGCTGAGAGCATTTTGGTGGGAGGAAAGCGGACAGTGCCCCGGGGAGAATAACAATCCATCTCCCACAAGCCATCTACCAAAAACAGCTCAGCTCTTACCGTAAGCTAATTTCGGATGTATACATCATTGTCGGACTTTAGGGCACGCAACTCAAGCGCGAGTGGCATCACCGAACTGACAACAAACAACGCACACAGCGTTTGTTTACTTTACAAATAAAGCAAACACCCGAACGTTATGCAGCTATAAGAATCGCAATACCTTTACAGATAGAACATACAAGATTGATGTGACACGTAATCAATATTTTTTACAACATGGATAATATGGTATTTAATATTTTGCCTCACAAGTTCCGATTAATGATTGTAGTCCATAGGTTGCGTGTGAAGGCAAAGTCAAATGACTTCCAAAAAACTCCATAAAGACGAAGAATATCCTTTGCAGTGCGAAAGTAATTTGAGACCATTATAAACGACAGGTACACACATTTTATCTGCTTACATTATCCAAAGAACAAAAACAAGCGTAAGCTTCTACGTGCACCTAATAATAATCTTTTGGTCTTTATTTAGTATTGCTTATTCACTTACCGGTATCTAATTGGAGTTTTAGTTAATGTTCACGAATTATTTTATGGATGGAAGAAACCACAGTGTGGAGAGTAAGCCACCAACCTATATGTAATCTGCTGTTTATTATTCCTGTAAATTGCCTTGTTTACTTCACAATCATATTCCTCCATAATTTTCGGCATTGGGTTGGCTCCCGTTTAGACATAGAGTTATGATTCTTTCTTCTGGCCAGTGAATAGCGAAGTGTCCACAAGAAAGTACAGAACTGCATATTGCCTGAAATTAAGGGGTCAAGACTTCTTTAATATAACAAAAATTGCTTTAAAACAGCAAATCTGGATATCTACATCTTTATTTTTTGTAGCTTACCTGTTTTGTAAAATGTATTTCTCTGACGGTTATGATGTCAGTCATCATCATATGTATAATTATGATGTGAAGACGTTTAGCATTTAGAGAACACTGAACGTGTAGAGGAACAGTGCATTTATTATATGAAACTGCTACTTAGACGTACAGGTACAAGAGCAAAATGAAAAGTAGGACAATAGAGCTTGAAGATGATACTATTGCACCCCGACCACCTCGGTGGTATCCTCTGAACAAAATTTGGACTCCACCTAACGGACTAACAGAAGTCTCGAGCTCAAAACCGTTAAAAAAAACTGTTCAGCTGATGAACGATTATTTCACAATAGGTATCGGTACAAACTGATGGCTTGGTCATACATAAATATGATAGAGGAGAGTGTGTTAATCCGTAATATGTAATAATACACGAGTGATGAAACACCACTGCCTAATGTAATAAAACATATGATGTAAACTAATATAACCGCGTGACGTAATAATGTTTGGCCTTCGATGTAATAAAACCAATACCTAAGTTTTGTTATAACAATTGCCGTGTAATGTAATTATTGGCTTTCAAAAGTCTGGTGTAGTTTGAAATTTTCGTCTTATGTAGGTAAACGTTACCTTTTTACTCATCCAAGATCTTGTAAAAATCGCTGGCTCTTTTAAAGTTATTTGGAATACAAAGTTCAAAGCTTTTTCGGGCATTCAAACGCAAAGGTTCGCGCAGGTAAGTCGGTTTTAACTTTACTTCAGTTATAACACAAACATCTTCAGGTGTACATGGAGAAATATGTATAGAGAGGAGGGGTGCGGTCAGAATTAGAGATGCACAAACCAGTTGAATGTTAGAAGAGTAAAAAACATATATTGGGCAGAGCAGTAGGATATCTACCAGCAAATGTGTTGAAGACTTAACTAATTTATTTTTAATTGCAACGTCACGCTCACAAAGTAATATCCCACGCTCGTGTGGCAACTACAGACAACGACCACCTGCCTTTTGTTTACTAGAGTTACCTCCCTTCTTGGGCCTCTGACAGCTTGTTTGGGAGGGAAACAAGCGGATGGTGGTTAGCTCTGCTATCGATGTACAGATTCAGGGACTCCCAACTGAGAACATAAAATGTTATTTTCTTGACTTTTTGGGCATCATAAAACTGATAGTGTGTGCTGGGGATGAGATATCATGAATTATCATCCCTCAACTTTCGCATACCAGCCGTGAACTAAAAAACTGACGTTAATCGAGAGGCCAATTCCCAAAGCGATTGTTATTGGAACAGGTTATTGTGTTGAATATAATGCACATATTCTATTAGAGTATCAGTATTTTAAGTTGAATATGACACAATAATCTGCTTTAGTGACAGAATACATTATTACATCTTAGCATCACTCAGACACCAGACTTTCTGCAAAATTTAACAAGTTCATTTTTTCAGAGTGAGAAAGTGTATAACAAACGAAAATAGAACGGAATTATGCAAAAAAGAAGCTAACAATAGTTTTCAAACATCTTGGATAGACGCAAAGAATGTTCTAAGCAAATGAGTGAAATCTGATTTGCACTTTGATTGCAACTGTTCATATATCCAACGCGACTTCAACTCGACGAATATAATGCCCCCAGCTTCACAATCATGAAGCAGAGTGCCAGAATTATGGACGTACTGTTCATATTTACTTACAAAATAGTTATACTCATTATAAAACCTTAGAAACTCTGACGTTGACACACTTGTTTTTGTAATAATAACTTGTGACGTTGATTGATAAATGTTACAAGGCGATATCTGTACACGCTCTATACGGTATCCTTGGGTATGTTGCTGTCCAAGTAAGGATAATCTACAATGTCAAAATTAAAACCCCCTCTTGTCCTAAAGTCTGCGAGAGAGGAAACCGTTTTGGAAACCTTTTGGGACCTGTACAAATACCATGGGAATACCTATACTCTGTTAATATATAGTTTCCCCGAATTTCAAATAGATGAACAGGGAAACATTTTGCAATTGCATAACAGTACTTTTTACAAAATGGCTGTATTCATTATAGTGCCTTCGTTAAAAGGGTAGATACAAGTTTGGTGGTACAGCCTCTTCACACCGCATTAAAGTGAGTTTTCTATGCAGTGAGGGATTTATGCAGTTTTGGAATCCAGTAATGTGTAATGTAGTGTTTTTCTTTTCTTCAACGAATTGGCATCATAGAAGAAATACGATTTTCTTTCTTACCTGGCCATTCACTTGTCTTCACAGCTAACCGCGCCCGTCATCATAGACAAAATACGATTCTCTTTCTTACCTGGCCATTCACTTGTCTGCACAGATAACCCCGCCCGTCTGGATAATGACACAGGACCTTACCAGAACCACGGTATAAGGGTAGATACAAGTTTGGTGGTACAGCCTCTTCACCCCGCATTAAAGTGAGTTTTCTATGCAGTGAGGGATTTATGCAGTTTTGGAATCCAGTAATGTGAGACATTTCTTTTCAATTGGCAATTTTTGTTATTATCTCTCATATTTTTCTCGATCCTCTATACTTCGGACCTCATTAGCTGCACTGAATAACTTGCCTTCTTGATTTTGTCACCTCACGCCTTGCACGACCCAAGCTGATCATAACATCTGTGGATGGTCGTGGTTCCCTCTGGCTCTGCCCGGTTTGCTTCCTCCACGGCCACAATGCTGGCCGCGGTCATACAAGAGAAATATTTTTGTGGTCGGTGCAAAAAACCTATCAAATATATGAAAAAATGAATTCCGAATTTAGCTTTAACGACACAGTTTTGGGTAACATAAGTTCCGTTGCATGTAGAACTAGAGACATGGGACGATACGGAAGGCGTCTCAGTTTGAGTTGTCCTGTTTGTAAAGGTTCTAGGATACTAGAAAAACCAGATGTAATGTGAAAGAGCATAGCCATTGGACTGTTGTTTAATCCATGAGCAGGAATTCTGAGTAATTCTGCGATGGTGGTCATTATTATGGATGGAGGAAATTCGATTGCCGGGAATATTTATTTATTTGTTTATTTAATGGATGTTTTACGCCGTACTCAAGAATATTTAACTAATTCGTCGGAGGCCAGCATTATGGTGACAGGAAACCATGCAGAGCCTGGGAGAACCAATGGCCATCTGCAGGTTACTGCCAGACATTTTCACCCAGCGCCCAGCTGACACGCTAACCACCTTGGCCACTGGGGCTACCGATTGCCCAGAATAAACCAACGCGCATTGGCAAGGTTCGGACTAATTTTCTTCAGTGACAGCTGGCGGTCGACGACCCACGTGTGGCCATCTTAGCAGTTTTAACGGTCATTGGAGACCGTCTGTCTGTCACCAATACGCTGTAAATATCTGAAACCACACTTGGGAATGTTCGTCAGTGACTTGCCATATGTCGATGGTTTAATCCGGATACACCGGTTTTCATCAACAGACCTGATCGCCAGAAAATTTCCTGAGCACCATCTTTACACACTTAATAGAGGAATAAATATCCAAGATAACATTCTCCAAGACTTTCTTTTTGTAGTTTTCTCCTTTCATACCCTTTAATGTCTCACCCACAAGCTAACTCATTGATCGACTTCGTGCCAGTTATTAAGACCATAGATTACGTGTTTGTTAACTTCGGTCTCACAGCGTTGTGAATGATGACACTGTATCGATGGTTTCCTGTCCTTTGCTCCTCACACTCTACACTCTGCAGGACAGACCATTCAAATCTATCCATTCGACGCACTCTCAAAAGACAGCAGGGTCTCAGATACGTATGGACAGTGAGGTAATCAGGGATATATAATAAAATCCTTTCATTCTTGTTTTCCCATGACCGTAATATGCTGTTGTAGCTCTTACATAGAAGTACCGTCTCGGTGTGGTCGTTCTGAACACTTTCCCATAGACTCTAGCCACGATATCTGACACTGTTCTTATTACACCTAAGGTTTATGTGTGTGTGCCGGGGAGTGCGGAGCTCAACCTAAGACTCGGCTCACATGAGACTATTTGTCACTGGTGTCACGTGACTGAGTTCAGCTTTAACTGTCTCGCCTGCAGTCTAAAGTCAGGAAAATTGTCAAGAGTCACGATGGTTTCCTCTGAGAATTCTGGTTTCTTATTAATGAAGGACTCTTAACCACGGAGTAAACTTACCAATAAATCAAATAAGTTTACATACAATAGAGGATCAGTCCTTCGTTTCTCCCTCAAATGACAAGTGCAGAGTGAAAATAACAAAGGCATTACATGTAGTTTTTTCAGTCTGCCTAAAACCCGGATCACGATGGTGGACGCTACAACTAGATCACTACACTAGATGAGTTCATACATCTTACTTCGGTTTCTTGTTTGATTTCATTCTTTATTTCAGTGGGGTGCTGTTTTATTCTTATGTCGGAAAGCAAGGAAATAAACAAATCAAATCGGCACTGGGCCAATGTAGCGACCATCAAGCCATTACCAACGCAATACGAAAACTCTTCATTAATATCGTAAAGTATATCTCTATTCACTCACTAATTAACTCGCACGTCTTAACTTCTTGCTGAGTTCTTCTTTTATTTGTTAAAATCACGGATGATTACATCGAAAAGTAAACATTCGATGACTGGTTAGATGTTCTGGGCGATCCAATCTTGGTATTTAGAGACCCGGGTGTATACACTGGGTTTTGTTCCAGGACAGCCGCTGTGCCCCCAGGAGGTGACCCCAGCGAACTTCTCTCCGTCGGGTAGCAGACAGGTTAACGGACCGCCGCTGTCACCCTGTAACAGTTTTTTACATATCAATAAGCTATATACGCCTACATGAATACATCCTTTTAATTCCTGTTAATTACTCTTTCTAAAAGCCGACTGTAATTTGAATACAACATTGAATCTCCGTGGCAAAACTGTTACAGATTTCAGTTTGTAAAGAGGACAAATAAGAACTTACCTTACACGCGGATACTTTGTACTTGAAATATTCCAGACAAATGTTCGTGTCAGTAATGCCATCCCAATAATTGCTGCAATCGTTGTTCTGCATTACTTTTATATCAGAGAACTTCAGTTTTCGCGATCCAGCTTGAGCGGTACCTAGTGAATGATGAAACTGACAATGAACATAACACACAAAAACTACAGGTTAACATGGATATTTGTCTAAAGTCCACTCTATCTAGCGTGAAGTAAACCAAAATGGAAAAAATTGTATAAAAATTGTTTAACTACTATAGCAACTCACAGCCATTGGGAATGGCGGAGTGCATGCATCCTGAACATTGCCTCTCAGCCTATCCTCTTCCATATTATATACTGGGCGCCAAGCTTTGCTTGTTTATTTATTTCTTTCATTGGTGTTTCACTCAAGAACTCAAGAATATTTCACTTATACGACCGCAGCCAGCATTACGGCCTTGTTTGTTGCTGGTGTAATCTGTATGTTTTAACCTCATAGGCAGCCCTCACCGGAAGTTCTTCCCCAACCAGCAATCCAGCATAACTTGTCTGTCAGATCTCCGTCCGCATCAGTGACCATCGCAATAGGCTGCACGTATGTTCCTAATGGAATAGCGTCAAACTTCAGGATTGCAATGTCATTTTTCCCGTAGTTATGTCGTTGAAACTGTGGATGCTGAAACATTAGATTAGTTGTATTCAGTCGAGAAGTTTTCCACATAATTTTAAAAGTTATGACTTCCTTTTTGTGTTGTTTTTCGTTTTTTATTTTACGAAGTTTACTTCAACAAGAACTTTACCTTTATTGGTGAATGACTCCATCCTTTTCAACTGTCTAACAGTAATAACTACACTAATTGATGAACCTTGATAAAACAAAGCATGTCACATTCAGACAAGTCACACAATTTTGATCTACATCCAAATGACACCGATGAAATATTTGGATATGAGTGTTTTAAGTCGCTGAATCCAGTGAATAAAAACTTTTCGGACATCAACTTACACGTATTGTACATTGATTTGAACTATCGTGGACCTACACGTTAACGACTATTTTATTGCTCTACTTACAGTCATCTTCGACCAATAAAGATGTTGAGATTTATTTATGCATTTGATTGATGTTTTACGTCGTAGTCAAGAATATATAACATGTATGGCGACGGCCAGCATTATGGTGGGAGGAAACGGGACATAACCCGGGAGAAACCTACGACCATCCGCGGGCTGCTGTCAGACCTTCCCGTACACGACCGGATAGGCTTCATTGTGCTCCATTAGGCCAAGGAAGCTTCTGGGGAACAGTTTCCTTCAGGTATTAGGCCATATATATCAACCTCATATGTTCATACCTTGATAAATTGGGTAACTGATCTGCTCACTTCATACCCACTTGTCTGATCAAAGTGGAGTTGTCCAGCTTGGACTGTGTAGGATCTACTCTGGAATTTCAGTAAAAGCACAACGTTAAACCAGTTTGCAGAGCAACAAGTCAACAGAAATAGCTAATAAAACCTGTAAGAGATTATTAAAAAGTTTTTAGCTGCAGGATCTATAGAAATATCGAATTTGTCCTGATTGGTCAATAATTAGGACGAGATCTTTAGTTTAGGAAAATCAAGAATTTCTCATTTCTCACTCATTGCACAAGCTATTCATACTCATAACCCATAGTATTTAGGTATTTAGGTATTAAGTATTAATTAATTAAAATCAAACTTGAGTCAACCTCGTATCACTTTGAATCAACCACTGTTGACTGATATTCCACAGGCAAGAGGATAGCTTTGTATTATATTATAACAGTATACCCCTCTGGTCAAGATGTCTAATGGGTTCTTTAAAGTCATGACTAGTCTCTGGATCCGTTTACATAGCCATTCTAAAAAATGCAATCAAAACTGGTCTCTTCAATCGAGAAAATGTTGTTGACGAATTTGGTCCATTATGGACAGACAGTGTATATCAGTGGTTGTTTGCTTCTTATATTCTATAATACTGTAGTGCTTTACGTATGATTTACTCACATCATTTAGACAATGCGCTGCAGTGATCGCCCTGGTTGCGCTGATCAGCGTAGCGCCGCACACGGGGTAGCCAGATCTTTGCAGGGAGAGAATGGAGTTAAAATCTCCGTACTTGGAATCAAACCCATTAACGATGTCCTGAACGCCGTGGATCTGGTAAGGCGCTGTGTCATTATCCAGACGGACGGGGTTAGCTGTGAAGACAAAATGAAAGTCATGTACAGTATTGTCTCAGTGACTGATGGCTGTGGAGTCTTGTGTTGCATCAAGTGTTGCCAGGTAAGGAAGCTGCTCATTTTCCATGTATGGTGGCGAGCCGAATGTGACTAAATAAAGCATTCGACCCATGAACACCGAGACTCGCGTCAGTTGTTAAATTGTTGTAAGTTGTTAAAATTAAAACAGGGTCAGATATGAAAAAAATATAATATATAAGACAACAACACAGAGAGTAAAACCAGAGCATTGACAACAGTGTGATTGTTGGCAAGTGGTCACACGTGATAGTGGTGAAATACGGTCTCCTGTCAATTTATCTCAGTTAGAGTTTTATTCTAACTGTTCATGTATATGCTTAAAGAGCAGCAACGTAAACAGCCCCTAGAAATATGCCCTAGGGAAATTAGATAAAACAACAGACATTGATGTTAGTTGCAATTAGAGGTCACTGGACTAGAATTACTCAAATTGTTGTATTCTTATAAATTTTAATATACAATGCCATTCAAGTATAAAAGAATACAGCATAAAAACAAGAGAAGCGACGACAATTTGACCCATGGCAAATGGTCACATGTATTACGGGTGAAATACAGCCTTCTGTATATTTTCTTCAGTTAGGACTTTGTTCTAACAGTTCATGTAAATGTGATGGTAGCAAATTACACACTCCCTAACACTCTGTCTATACAGAACAAGTGGAATAAATGGAACAAGATATGTTTCCACATTGTAACCAAAACATTGCCTTTTTAATGTTTTTGGCATAAAATTAACAAACAATAATTAAGTTGTTAAAAAGTGTTCTAAAAAGGATCTCGAAAAAGAAATATACAGAAAACAAGCACACATTTGCAACAGTAGCGGTATCTAGGAAGAAAGTCAAAGTCCTCTTGCACTCAGACCCCTCGAGCAATAAATGAACCGTTTTAAAATATAGATTAATCAGAAAAGATACTGTATGGGCTCAGTGTGGAACGTCCAGTACTTGATGAAGGAGGTCCCGGGTTCGAAACTCCAGCCAGCTGGTTTAGTCTATGACTTTTTGTGCCACAAGGTTAGTCATACATCTTTCAAGCCACATGGGTTTGCCCTAAACACCATTTGATTTTCTCGACAAAATTCTGGTTACAGACATGATCCCGAATGCCGCTACAAGGTGAAACGTCAACGGAATAGACAAATTACTACAGCCATTTGAAAAGGTAAACTTACCCGCCGTAATGGCTAGAAGGCAACAGAAGAGCAGTCCGGAAACCATCTTGATTCTGTGATGTTCTCTACGAGAATGATTTGTCGGTGGAAATACCTGTGGCATTTATACACCATCGGAATGCACCATATG
This sequence comes from Liolophura sinensis, assembly GCF_032854445.1. Lineage (NCBI taxonomy): Eukaryota > Metazoa > Mollusca > Polyplacophora > Chitonida > Chitonidae > Liolophura > Liolophura sinensis. Next base: position 27,592,087 of record NC_088307.1, on the reverse strand, counting down.
GTTTTCTGGCCATTGTTGACTTAGTGGATATATTGTCTACCCACTAAGTATCACTATTATTCACAATGTCCCCGCTGTTGTTCGATTTTGGTAAACAACTTAGCATTTCTCCTGTCCGATGTTGCTTCTGATATGTTTCCGCATTGTTCACCAGCACGTGAGTTGGTACTGTTACAAGAGATTGAAACTTCAGTGAAAGGAATTTCACCAGGGGGCAGAGAAACGGTTTGGTATGAAAACAAAAGACTTCGTGAACCGCCACTTAACGTAAAAATATCTCAAAGGCAGAGGACAAATGGACATTTGGGGTAAAATACGCAGGTGTGATATTAGTTTATCTACAAAGCTGGAATTTCAGAACTGTAAGAAGACTCACGACCAGATTTTGGTGCGCACGATGCATGAAAACAACTCAGTGCACCATCTCACCACATTTTTTACAAAGTTAATTTGAGTCATCTGAAGATCGATATTTAAATTTTGAAGACGGTTCACTAGATTGTACAGAATCCCATAATTGGTAATTGTGGCTTTGTGACACATATAGGTACAAATTCATCAGAATATTCGTTTTTGCAGTCACCTACAACTCAACTCATTTAATATATCTTAAAGTTCTTTGGTATTTTTATCAGCTTTAAATTACCGGTAGGATTAATTCTAAACACGATTTAATAGTCTCAATTTGGAGCCTTTGGACATGGATGATATTATCATGATGAGGAAACACCCACAACCACCAATGTCTTCCTGACAGCTCTTCACACAACACAAACCCACACAACCACCAATGTCTTCCTGACAGCAAGTCACACAATACAAACCCACACAACCACCAACGTCTTCCTGACAGCACTTCACACAACACAATCCCACACAACCACCAATGTCTTCCTGACAGCAAGTCACACAACACAAACCCGCACAACCACCAACGTCTTCCTGACAGCAGTTCACACAACACAGGCAACCAAAACCACCAACGTCTTCCTGACAGCAAGTCACACAATACAAACCAACACAACCACCAACGTCTTCCTGACAGCACTTCACACAACACAAGCACCCACAACCACCAATGTCTTCCTGACAGCAAGTCACACAACACAAACCCACACAACCACCAACGTCTTCCTGACAGCACTTCACACAACACAAGCACCCACAACCACCAACGTCTTCCTGACAGCACTTTACAAAACACAAACCCACACAGCCAACAACGTCTTAGTAACAGCACTTCACACAACACAAACCCATACAACAATTGTTGTCTTCCCGTCAACATTTTACACAACACAAACCCACGCAACCATCATAGTCTTCTTAACAGCACTTCACACAACACAAACCCACACAACCATCATTGTCTTGTTGTCAGCACTTCACACAACACAAACCCACACAACCACCAATGTCTATCTGACAGCACTTCACACAACATAAACCCACACAACCATTGTTTTCTTCCTGACAGCACTTCACACAACACAAACCCTCATAATCATCATTGTCTCCCTGACTGCACTTCACACAACGCAAAGCCACACAACCATCATTGTCTTCCTGACAGCACTTCACACAACACAAACCCACACAATCATCATTGCCTTCTTGACAGCACTTCAAACAAAACAAACCTACACAACCATTGTTGTCTTCCTGACAACACTTCAAACAACACAAACCCACACAACCATCATTGTCTTTCTGACTGCACTTCACACAACACAAACCCGTACAACCATCATTTTCTTCCTGACAACACTTCAAACAGCACAAACCCACAAAACCATTGTTGTCTTAATGACAACACTTCACACAACACAAGCCTTTACAACCACCATTATCTTCAGAGCAACACTTCACACAACAATAGTCTCCACAACCACCATTGTCTCCTTGAGAACACTTCACACAACACAAGCACGCACAACCACCATTGTCTTGTTGTGTGATGTGTAAAGTATTGTCAGGGAGATAATGGTGATTTGTGGGGCTTGTGGTGTGTTAAGTGTTCTCAGGAAGACAAAGGTATATGTTGGGGGGGGGGAGGAGGCTTGGGTTGTTTGAAGAGCTGAAGTGGAGACAGTGGTGGCTGAGGGACAGTGCATTGTCTCCCCGACAACACTTTACATAACATACGCGCCCATAACTACCATTGTCCTCTTACCAAACTCCACACAACACAAGCGCCCATAACTACCATTGTCCTCTTACCAAACTCCACACAACACAAGCAACCACAACCACCATTGTCTCGCAGACCGCATTTTACACACCATAAACCGCCCACAACCAAAATTGTCTCCCTGACAACACTTTACATAGCATAAGCGCGCATAACTACAATTGTCTTCTTACCAAACTCCACACAACACAATCACCCACAATCACCGTTGTCTCGCTGACAACACTTCACTCAGCACTAACCCTGAAATTACCATTGTCTGCATGACAGCACTTAACACAAAAAACAAGCTCACGGAACCAAGATTGTCTCTCTGACAAAAACTTCACACAACACAAGCACCTAAAACCACCATTACCTCCGTGACAATACTTTACACAACATCGCCATTGTCCTAGCGACCTTACACAAAAAACTTCACACAAAAGAAGCGCCCATAGTCAACACTGTCTCCATGACAACGCTTTACACAGCACAGTCACCCACAACCACCATTGTCCCCCTGACCGCACTGCACACAACACAAGCCCACCACAACCACTATTTTCTCCGTTACAAAACTTAACACAACAGAATCCTCCACAACCACTACGTCTCCCTTACAAAACCTAATACAACACTATCCTCCGCAACCACCACATCTCCCTTACAAAACTTAACATTACACAATCCTCCGCAACAACCACTGACTCCCTTACACAATTTAACACCACACAGTTCTCCGCAACCACCATTGCCTCTCTCACTAAACTTAACACAACACAATCCTCCATAACCATCACGCCTCCCTTACAAAACTTAACACAACACAATCCTCCGCAACCACCACGTCTCCCTTACAAAATTTAACACCACAGAGTCCTCCGCAACCACCATTGCCTCCCTTACAAAACGTAACACAACACAATCCTCCACAACCACCATTGCCCCATGGAGTTGCCATGTTTGTGAAGTATTTACTCAAAGCAAGTTGATTTACTTTAAAAAACCATAAACCTGCAGATGCTTTTCTTGATATTTAAATTATCAGCAGCAAATGGCCTTCCCGTTATTCCAATTCTAACGGATGTCATGAAATTATGTTTTTAATTTTAGATTTCAGCAAGATTATGGAACCAGCTTTAATATAAATTTGTTTGGATAGAGATATGCTGCAGAAAAGAAGCCACTTGTTCATACCTGCGTATTCCAAAGCTTCTGTTCAAAAAAGTGTTTACCTGGACGGTGAAATAAGACAACAAGGTAATGTGTGAATTTGCTTGTGTTTATACTTTTGTGTAGGTATGATATTACCGACTGCTAGCATTTTTCATTAGTTTGTTTTATGCACTTTTCCTTTGCTTAATGTTTCCTTGAATGTACATGTTTGCATTCAGTTGAAAATTTTTGAACACACAAGGTGAAATGAGTTACCAAATAAAAAAGGCAATGTTTTCAAGAAGTTATTTTTCTCAAAAAACCGGGTGTGGTTTTATTTGGTTAAAAATGAGATTAAGAGCTGTTCTGGTTTAACATATGAAAAAAAAATGTTTGCAAGAAGACACTTGTCTTGCCTCACAGAGCAGGGTGTGGTTACAGTTAGCTATAAATAAGTTTAAATGTTGTTCTGGTTTAACATATGATAAAACAATGTTTGCAAGAGCAGACTTTTCTGGGTTTACAGAAAAGTGCGTGGTTATATTTGGTTATAAATGAGCCTAAATGTTGTTCTCGTTTAACATATGAAAAAACAGTGTTTGGAAAACCACATTTTCCTGGGCGCACAGAATAGGGTGAGCTTATATCAGTCGGCACTACAAGTAGAGTAGCGGCAGAGTTACACAGATGAAAAGCATGCACTGGGAATTGTTTATGGGCAACCATTCATCAATATCCTGTCACCATTATTATATTATAGTATAATAGTTGTATTATAGTATAGCTGATTTATAAATTTGTCATCAATTGACTTGACACAAATATGTTTTATTCTATACACCTTTGCTATTAATGATTGTAATTCCAGCCATCCTCACGCCTGCATCCAACATGTTGAGGAAGATATTGTTAGCACTTTGCTTGGTCGGGTTACTGGAAGCGGGCGCCATTGGTAAGTTTGTGCTTTTCATTTCCATTTCTTTACCTGCGTGTCAAATATACGACGACAGAAAATGAAAATGAAAATATGGATAACGTTTTTAGCTATATCATTATCACATATTAACACATTCATGCACATTTACATGAGTTATACTTGGTGAGGCTGTTAATTTATCCTAAAGATAAGACTTTCTAATATAAGCAAACCTCGGGCACTTATGTGCACATGTAGTTGATTATAATCTCAAGTTTACTTAGCAGCGGCAATACTATTGGAGCCTATGCCAAGGCTTATTTTTTAGCAACGAAATATTGAACAGGAAGATAACAATCTAAGTTTTAATGTAAACCTAGTAGTTATCTTTGCATATATTGACTTTCTGTACCTGAAATTAATGGCTATGATCATTATTATTCATATGAACTCCACCAATAAGAATGACAGAGGTTACAATATGATCATTAATGTAGTATACGACACATTCAAATAATTCAAAAAGCCGCTAAGGCGTTCCATGGTCTTTATACATTTTTGAATCTTTATTCACGTAACAGGTTATTAAATGTAATTTACGCTCATTGGTTTTATATTAATACACTTCTCATCATTCCCTGGTCCCCGTGGTTAGCATCCCAGCGCAGCTGAATGACCCAGTGGCCCCTTACCAATGCGATCGTTTTGAGTTGCTCTCCGACCTTACATGGGAAGGTCTTGCAACAACATACGAATAGTCGGAGGTTTCCCCCGGGCTCTGTCATAATGCTAGCCGTCGTTTAAGTGAAATGTTCTTGAGTACGGCGTAAAACACCAATCAAATAAATAAATTGATCCCGCCTCAGACAGTCCGATTTTCATTGGACAACATCGGTCAAGTGGGATACGGATATGTTCTTGAATCCTGCAGACGACGTCAAATGTGTCTGCTGAGTAGGCTATCTCCCTTTGTTGAGTAGTGAATACACTTAACAAATGGAGATACTGCGCAAAACACCAATTAAATAAATAAATAAATCACATAAACATAAGTGGCCCTGATATCGGGCCTTTGCAGCACCCCAGATGTTACAGAAAGGACGCCTTGGCCGTATTCAGAAATCGATAAATAACCATTTGTAAAATTTTACGTTCCAAGGTCTCTAATTTTCAGCCAAATGATGACTTTTAGAAATCTGAAAGTGTTATTATGATATAAACAGGTGTGTCCTACGGGGATCCATTATAGACTTTTGTACTCGCTTTCAGGCTATAGTACTGAACTGATTCAGGTATAGAATACCTTTGAGGCATGTAACAGCTTTACTGACCATTATACCTGTTATTTTTTCTGCCCCGGAACAATTCCAACGGAACAAAATACTACTTTCACAAGGCCACGAATTCAATCTTGTGCAAATTAAAGAAATATCTAAAGGCATGGCCATCGCCTGGGAAACTGTGATGCTAAAGTTTTCTGGAGTTCAACTCATTGGAACGTAAGTTATATGTATTAACATTTAAAAGTGTAAGAATATATAGGGAAAAAGATTCTAAGGAGGCCTGATACCGAAGATGGTAAGTATATGTAAGTTTATTACGACTCAGGCTCAGAACATGACATCAGATCAATTGAACCATTTGTGGAAATTAAATGGCGCTTTTAATCATAACCATAGTAAGAAATTTTGATATCTTACTTTGAAGTACAATGTTTTTGGACTTAAAAATGTTCTTAATTTAAACATTCTGGGCTGAGTTTAACAATGTTTTGGCAGAAAAGGGACTTTTAGTGTAATTTAGCAGACTCTGCAACATAACGGTATTCATCGGCAGCGTCACAAATTACATAATTTACACGAACACACAAAAGTCCTGCCGTTACTGCAGGCTTTACTCGGAATCAGCTCTCCTCATTTTAATTATTTCCAATGTTGTTTTTGTACCAGAGAAGTGACGGTGTTACAATACCTGGATGGAAAGGCGAAAATAAGATTAGGTCATTCAACTATTTGAGGTGAGAATGTCTTTAAATATATCGTCATAGAAAAACGATGCAGAACCAAGTGGAGTGTTACTCAATATTCCGTCTAATGAGGTTCTTTGGATACCTTTTCTTCGAAACAGACCTGCCCTGATAATCCAACACAGAGTGCAAACTGATTTCCTGAACTCATGATGTTGACAAACTATAAATCTTCTGGACAGATCTATATTTCAACAATAAAATATGTTTACTGTTATGTAAAACAGCCAAAAATCTATCTATCAAGCGAGTTTTTTTTTTTTTTCGTTATTTATATTATGCAGGTGGCAACACCAACTAGTGCAGTATTATACAGTTTTAAATGGGTTCAAAGGTCAAATCCATGACTCTCTATGGATTTTCGGCACGGACTTAGTAAAACCTCAACAAAGTAAGATTTAACAGACTTGATACTGATTAAACTCTCACTAAAGTTAGATGTGACAAGCTTGGTATTGGAACATTCTCACTGGTCAGTCTCATTGTAGTCAGTTGTGACAAGTCTAGCATTAGTCCATTCTCACTGGTCAGTCTCACCAAAGTCAGATGTGACAAGTCTAGTATTGGCCCATTCTCACTGGTCAGTCTCACCAAAGTCATTTATGGCATGTCTAGTATTGGTCCATTCTCACTGGTCGCCTCACTAAAGTCACATACAACAAGTCTAGTACTGGCCCACTCTCACTGGTCAGTCTCACAATAGTCAGGTGTAACATGTCTAGAACTGGTCCATTCTCACTGGTCAGTCTTAATAAAGTCAAATGCGACAAGTCTAGTATTGGTCCAATCTTACTGGCCAGCCTCACTAAAGTCAGTTGTGACAAGTCTAGCATTGGTCAATTCTCACTGGTCAGTCTCACCAAAGCCAGGTGTGACAAGTCTAGCATTGGTCCATTCTCACTGGTCAGTCTCACCAAAGTCAGGTGTGACAAGTCTAGTATTGGTCCAATCTCACTGGTCAGTCTCACTTAAGTCAGATGTGACAAGTCTAGCATTGGTCCATTCTCACTGGTCAGTCTCACCAAAGTCAGGTGTGACAAGTCTAGTATTGGTCCAATCTCACTGGTCAGTCTCACTTAAGTCAGATGTGACAAGTCTAGTATTGGTCCATTCTCACTGGTCAGTCTCACCAAAGTCAGGTGTGACAAGTCTAGTATTGGTCCAATCTCACTGGTCAGTCTCACTTAAGTCAGATGTGACAAGTCTAGTATTGGTCCATTCTCACTGGTCAGTCTCACCAAAGTCAGATGTGACAAGTCTAGTATTGGTCCAATCTCACTGGTCAGTCTCACCAAAGCCAGGTGTGACAAGTCTAGCATTGGTCCATTCTCACTGGTCAGTCTCACCAAAGTCAGGTGTGACAAGTCTAGCATTGGTCCAATCTCACTGGTCAGTCTCACTTAAGTCAGATGTGACAAGTCTAGTATTGGTCCAATCTCACTGGTCAGTCTCACTTAAGTCAGATGTGACAAGTCTAGTATTGGTCCAATCTCACTGGTCAGTCTCACCAAAGCCAGGTGTGACAAGTCTAGTATTGGTCCAATCTCACTGGTCAGTCTCACTTAAGTCAGGTGTGACAAGTCTAGTATTGGTCCAATCTCACTGGTCAGTCTCACTTAAGTCAGATGTGACAAGTCTAGTATTGGTCCAATCTCACTGGTCAGTCTCACTTAAGTCAGATGTGACAAGTCTAGCATTGGTCCAATCTCACTGGTCAGTCTCACTTAAGTCAGATGTGACAAGTCTAAATTGGTTTATTCTCATTGGTTCAATCTCACTAAAGTTAAGCTTGACATATAGAGCTATCCTTCAGACTCAGGTGTGACCTAATGCTGATGTGACAGGTCTGGTACTGGTTCACTCTCACTATAGTCAGATGTGACAGAGCTAATACTGTTTCAATCTCACTATAGTCAGATGTGAGAGGCCTAATACTGCTTTAATATCAATATATTCAAATGAGACAGCCTCTTTACCGAGTTTGTTTTTGTGGTATTAATCGTCGTTTTTCCGAATTGACCTTGCGAGTATTATCTTTGAACGTCTGTATTGGTTGACGGCTGCTATACAAATGTCTGTTTTGAGGCATAGGTTTGCTAAAATCACTGAAGTCAGTAAGCTACTCGATCCGGTTAGTTGTCCTCGCCTTGCGTCCATCATAGCTGCAGTCTGCCAATATAAGGCCTCTATGGTTCGACCTTGGCTGAAAGATATGGAGGGAAGCACAACTCTATGGCTTCAAAACCAGTCTCCTGGCCACATCACAATGCACTTAGCAATGATTCCAATGCTGAGTAGCGTCCCTTCACTACATTGTAATCCCAGTACTGAGTAGCGTCCCTTCACCACATTGTGATCCCAGTGAAAATAGATGAGTGGCGTCCCTTCACCACATTGTGATCCCAGTGCTGAATGGCTTCCCTTCACCACATCACAATGCACTCAGTAATGATTCCAGTAATGATGCACTCAGTAATGATCCCAGTGCTGAGTAGCGTCCCTTCACCACATTGTGATCCCAACGCTGAGTAGCGTCCCTTCACCACACTGTGATCCCAATGTTGAGTATAAAAATGTGCAGGTAGTGTTCCCTAACCACACAATAATGTGCTGTGTAGTGTCCCCCAAACACATAATAATTTGTTTGGTAGTGTTCCCTAACCACACAATAAAGTGCTGTGTAGTGTCCCCCAAACACATAATATTGTGCTGGGTAGTGTTCCCTAACCAAATAATAATGTGCTGTGTAGTGTCTTTTAACCAGATAATAATGTGCTGGGTATTGTCCCCTAACCACATGATAATGCACTGGGTAGTGTCCCCTAACCACACAATAATGTGCTGTGTAGTGTCCACCAAACACATAATAATTTGCTGGGTAGTGTTTCCTAACCACACAATAATGTACTGTGTAGTGTCCCCCTAACACATAATATTGTGTTGGGTAGTGTTCCCTAACCAAATAATAATGTGCTGTATAGTGTCCCCTAACCAAATAATAATGTGCAGGGTAGTGTCCCCTAACCACATAATATTGTGCTGGCTAGAGTTCCCTAACCACATGGGTAATAATGCCTAGGTACTTCTTAAAGCACTAGGTAATGGTTCATAATTACATCATAATGCACTGGTGGGCGATCCCCAACCACGTCATAATGCACTGGGTAATGATCCTTTGGTACATGATAATACACTGGGTAATAATGCGAAAGTACCTCATAATGTACTGGGTGATGATCCCTAAGACCCACCATAATGAGCTGAATAATGATTCCTAAGTACTTTATAATGCACTGGGTAATAATGCGAAAGTACATCATAATGCACTGGGTAATGATCCTTGAGTATATCATAATGCACTGGGTAAAGATCCCTGGGTACATCATAATGCACTGGGTAGTGATCTTAATACATCACAATGCACTGGGTAAAGGTTCCTAATCACTTATGTATTTATTTATCACTGTACTCAAGAATATTTTATTCATACGACGGCGGCCAGCATTACGGTTGGAGGAAACTGAGCAGAGCCCACCACCACCTTCAGGTGGCTGCAAGGCATTCCCACTTACCACTGGAGAGGAAGTACGTCAAAGTGTACTAGGTTATGTCCCGTGGTCACACCAAAGTACACTGCTTCATACACTGAAATTCATTAAATATTACATCCCGGTATGGCGAGATTTTACTGAACGGACTGTAAACAACTCATCTAAAATTACATTGAGCATTTTGAAAGGAGCTTAATGCTTCAAGCAATTTCCGCCGATTTTTTCTGTAGAATAAAATATGTCGAAAAATCCTATCGGGGCACCGATGGCCTGGTTGTTAGAGTGCTATCGCTAGAGCATATCAGTGAAACCGGAGCCTCTAATCAATGCTATCGAAGTGTGTCCGGCTCATGCTGGCTCTCTCAGCAACCACAGAATGGTCCTGGGTTTCCCCCGGGATCTGCCCGTTTTCCTTTCTTTATAATGCTGGCCGCAATCGTATAAGTGAAATATGTCTTATAAAGGCGTAAAATTCCAATCAAATAAATAGATAAACAAAATCCTTTAAGACAACATAGTCACCTTAAAAGATTTAAACTTTCCGCTCGTCCACCCCACCGCACCCTGTGTTTCTCGATCACCTCTATACTTGGCCAAGAACAACATTTCTTTGCTAATATAGTAAAAATAAATTTATTACGTGCACAATTTTCCTGAGAAGGACGTCGAAAGAGAGAAAATCCTCGATACTAGGCTCATACTATTATAGACACAGGGCGCACAAACATCGCCTATAAGAAGTTTGGATGAAACGAATAGTGGCTAGAGTGGATGTGCGATTATCACTCAAGGTCAGGAGTAACCACAATGTCAAGAAACCAATCAAATAATCAATCAATTAAAAAACCCCTTCCTCCAGATTAGCATGTAAAATTATTTTTATTTTATTTTTTGCTTTTTTTGGTTGGCGTTTTACGCCCTGCTCGACAATATTTAACTGATACGACGGCAGGCTGCACTATGTTGGTAGGAAAGCGGGCAGTGCCCATGGAAAACTCACGACCATCCACAGGTTGTTGGAAGACCTTCCGACGTACGGTGGGCAGCATTATGGTATGAGGAAAGCGGGCAGTGCCCAGGGGAAAACCCACGACGACCTACAGGTTGCTTACAGACCTTCCGACGTGCCGCGGGCAGCATTATGGTGGGAGGAAAGGGGGCAGCGACCAAGGGAATCCCAGACCTACCCACTGGTTGCTGGCAGACCTTTCGACGTACGGTGAACAACATTATGGTGGAAGGAAAACGGGCAGTGCCCTGGGGAAACCCACGACTACCCACAGGTTACTGGAAGACCTTTCGACGAACAGCGGGCAGCACTATGGTGGGTGGAAAGCGGGCAGCGCCCCGGGGATAATGACAATCCATCTCCCACAAGCCATCTACCAAAAACAGCTCAGCTCTTACCGTAAGCTAATTTCGGATGTATACATCATTGTCGGACTTTAGGGCACGCAACTCAAGCGCGAGTGGTATCACCGAACTGACAACAAACAGCGCACACAGCGTTTGTTTACTTTACAAATAAAGCAAACACCCGAACGTTATGCAGCTATAACAATCGCAATACCTTTACAGATAGAACATACAAGATTGATGTGACACGTAATCAATATTTTTTACAACATGGATAATATGGTATTTAATATTTTGCCTCACAAGTTCCGATTAATGATTGTAGTCCATAGGTTGCGTGTGAAGGCAAAGTCAAATGACTTCCAAAAAACTCCATAAAGACGAAGAATATCCTTTGCAGTGCGAAAGTAATTTGAGACCATTATAAACGACAGGTACACACATTTTATCTGCTTACATTATCCAAAGAACAAAAACAAGCGTAAGCTTCTACGTGCACCTAATAATAATCTTTTGGTCTTTATTTAGTATTGCTTATTCACTTATCTAATTGGAGTTTTAGTTAATGTTCACGAATTATTTTATGGATGGAAGAAACCACAGTGTGGAGAGTAAGCCACCAAGCTATATGTAATCTGCTGTTTATTATTCCTGTGAATTGCCTTGTTTACTTCACAATCATATTCCTCCATAATTTTCGGCATTGGGTTGGCTCCCGTTTAGACATAGAGTTATGATTCTTTCTTCTGGCCAGTGAATAGCGAAGTGTCCACAAGCAAGTACAGAACTGCATATTGCCTGAAATTAAGGGGTCAAGACTTCTTTAATATAACAAAAATTGCTTTAAAACAGCAAATCTGGATATCTCCATCTTTATTTTTTGTAGCTTACCTGTTTTGTAAAATGTATTTCTCTGACGGTTATGATGTCAGTCATCATCATATGTATAATTATGATGTGAAGACGTTTAGCATTTAGAGAACACTGAACGTGTAGAGGAACAGTGCATTTATTATATGAAACTGCTACTTAGACGTACAGGTACAAGAGCAAAATGAAAAGTAGGACAATAGAGCTTGAAGATGATACTATTGCACCCCGACCACCTCGGTGGTATCCTCTGAACAAAATTTGGACTCCACCTAACGGACTAACAGAAGTCTCGAGCTCAAAACCGTTAAAAAAAACTGTTCAGCTGATGAACGATTATTTCACAATAGGTATCGGTACAAACTGATGGCTTGGTCATACATAAATATGATAGAGGAGAGTGTGTTAATCCGTAATATGTAATAATACACGAGTGATGAAACACCACTGCCTAATGTAATAAAACATATGATGTAAACTAATATCACCGCGTGACGTAATAATGTTTGGCCTTCGATGTAATAAAACCAATACCTGAGTTTTGTTAAAACAATTGCCGTGTAATGTAATTATTGGCTTTCAAAAGTCTGGTGTAGTTTGAAATTTTCGTCTTATGTAGGTAATCGTTACCTTTTTACTCATCCAAGATCTTGTAAAAATCGCTGGCTCTTTTAAAGTTATTTGGAATACAAAGTTCAAAGCTTTTTCGGGCATTCAAACGCAAAGGTTCGCGCAGGTAAGTCGGTTTTAACTTTACTTCAGTTATAACACAAACATCTTCAGGTGTACATGGAGAAATATGTATAGAGAGGAGGGGTGCGGTCACAGTTAGAGATGCACAAACCAGTTGAATGTTAGAAGAGTAAAAAACATATATTGGGCAGAGCAGTAGGATATCTACCAGCAAATGTGTTGAAGACTTAACTAATTTATTTTTAATTGCAACTTCACGCTCACAAAGTAATATCCCACGCTCGTGTGGCAACTACAGACAACGACCACCTGCCTTTTGTTTACTAGAGTTACCTCCCTTCTTGGGCCTCTGACAGCTTGTTTGGGAGGGAAACAAGCGGATGGTGGTTAGCTCTGCTATCGATGTACAGATTCAGGGACTCCCAACTGAGAACATAAAATGTTATTTTCTTGACTTTTTGGGCATCATAAAACTGATAGTGTGTGCTGGGGATGAGATATCATGAATTATCATCCCTCAACTTTCGCATACCAGCCGTGAACTAAAAAACTGACGTTAATCGAGAGGCCAATTCCCAAAGCGATTGTTATTGGAACAGGTTATTGTGTTGAATATAATGCACATATTCTATTAGAGTATCAGTATTTTAAGTTGAATATGACACAATAATCTGCTTTAGTGACAGAATACATTATTACATCTTAGCATCACTCAGACACCAGACTTTCTGCAAAATTTAACAAGTTCATTTTTTCAGAGTGAGAAAGTGTATAACAAACGAAAATAGAACGGAATTATGCAAAAAAGAAGCTAACAATAGTTTTTAAACATCTTGGATAGACGCAAAGAATGTTCTAAGCAAATGAGTGAAATCTGATTTGCACTTTGATTGCAACTGTTCATGTATCCAACGCGACTTCAACTCAACTTAAAGTGAGTTTTCTATGCAGTGAGGGATTTATGCAGTTTTGGAATCCAGTAATGTGTAATGTAGTGTTTTTCTTTTCTTCAACGAATTGGCATCATAGAAGAAATACGATTTTCTTTCTTACCTGGCCATTCACTTGTCTTCACAGCTAACCGCGCCCGTCATCATAGACAAAATACGATTCTCTTTCTTACCTGGCCATTCACTTGTCTGCACAGATAACCCCGCCCGTCTGGATAATGACACAGGACCTTACCAGAACCACGGTATAAGGGTAGATACAAGTTTGGTGGTACAGCCTCTTCACCCCGCATTAAAGTGAGTTTTCTATGCAGTGAGGGATTTATGCAGTTTTGGAATCCAGTAATGTGGGACATTTCTTTTCAATTGGCAATTTTTGTTATTATCTCTCATATTTTTCTCGATCCTCTATACTTCGGACCTCATTAGCTGCACTGAATAACTTGCCTTCTTGATTTTGTCACCTCACGCCTTGCACGACCCAAGCTGATCATAACATCTGTGGATGGTCGTGGTTCCCTCTGGCTCTGCCCGGTTTGCTTCCTCCACGGCCACAATGCTGGCCGCGGTCATACAAGAGAAATATTTTTGTGGTCGGTGCAAAAAACCTATCAAATATATGAAAAAATGAATTCCGAATTTAGCTTTAACGACACAGTTTTGGGTAACATAAGTTCCGTTGCATGTAGAACTAGAGACATGGGACGATACGGAAGGCGTCTCAGTTTGAGTTGTCCTGTTTGTAAAGGTTCTAGGATACTATAAAAACCAGATGTAATGTGAAAGAGCATAGCCATTGGACTGTTGTTTAATCCATGAGCAGGAATTCTGAGTAATTCTGCGATGGTGGTCATTATTATGGATGGAGGAAATTCGATTGCCGGGAATATTTATTTATTTGTTTATTTAATGGATGTTTTACGCCGTACTCAAGAATATTTAACTAATTCGTCGGAGGCCAGCATTATGGTGACAGGAAACCATGCAGAGCCTGGGAGAACCAATGGCCATCTGCAGGTTACTGCCAGACATTTTCACCCAGCGCCCAGCTGACACGCTAACCACCTTGGCCACTGGGGCTACCGATTGCCCAGAATAAACCAACGCGCATTGGCAAGGTTCGGACTAATTTTCTTCAGTGACAGCTGGCGGTCGACGACCCACGTGTGGCCATCTTAGCAGTTTAACGGTCATTGGAGACCGTCTGTCTGTCACCAATACGCTGTAAATATCTGAAACCACACTTGGGAATGTTCGTCAGTGACTTGCCATATGTCGATGGTTTAATCCGGATACACCGGTTTTCATCAACAGACCTGATCGCCAGAAAATTTCCTGAGCACCATCTTTACACACTTAATAGAGGAATAAATATCCAAGATAACATTCTCCAAGACTTTCTTTTTGTAGTTTTCTCCTTTCATACCCTTTAATGTCTCACCCACAAGCTAACTCATTGATCGACTTCGTGCCAGTTATTAAGACCATAGATTACGTGTTTGTTAACTTCGGTCTCACAGCGTTGTGAATGATGACACTGTATCGATGGTTTCCTGTCCTTTGCTCCTCACACTCTACACTCTGCAGGACAGACCATTCAAATCTATCCATTCGACGCACTCTCAAAAGACAGCAGGGTCTCAGATACGTATGGACAGTGAGGTAATCAGGGATATATAATAAAATCCTTTCATTCTTGTTTTCCCATGACCGTAATATGCTGTTGTAGCTCTTACATAGAAGTACCGTCTCGGTGTGGTCGTTCTGAACACTTTCCCATAGACTCTAGCCACGATATCTGACACTGTTCTTATTACACCTAAGGTTTATGTGTGTGTGCCGGGGAGTGCGGAGCTCAACCTAAGACTCGGCTCACATGAGACTATTTGTCACTGGTGTCACGTGACTGAGTTCAGCTTTAACTGTCTCGCCTGCAGTCTAAAGTCAGGAAAATTGTCAAGACTCACGATTGTTTCCTCTGAGAATTCTGGTTTCTTATTAATGAAGGACTCTTAACCACGGAGTAAACTTACCAATAAATCAAATAAGTTTACATACAATAGAGGATCAGTCCTTCGTTTCTCCCTCAAATGACAAGTGCAGAGTGAAAATAACAAAGGCATTACATGTAGTTTTTTCAGTCTGCCTAAAACCCGGATCACGATGGTGGACGCTACAACTAGATCACTACACTAGATGAGTTCATACATCTTACTTCGGTTTCTTGTTTGATTTCATTCTTTATTTCAGTGGGGTGCTGTTTTATTCTTATGTCGGAAAGCAAGGAAATAAACAAATCAAATCGGCACTGGGCCAATGTAGCGACCATCAAGCCATTACCAACGCAATACGAAAACTCTTCATTAATATCGTAAAGTATATCTCTATTCACTCACTAATTAACTCGCACGTCTTAACTTCTTGCTGAGTTCTTCTTTTATTTGTTAAAATCACGGATGATTACATCGAAAAGTAAACATTCGATGACTGGTTAGATGTTCTGGGCGATCCAATCTTGGTATTTAGAGACCCGGGTGTATACACTGGGTTTTGTTCCAGGACAGCCGCTGTGCCCCCAGGAGGTGACCCCAGCGAACTTCTCTCCGTCGGGTAGTAGACAGGTTAACGGACCGCCGCTGTCACCCTGTAACAGTTTTTTACATATCAATAAGCTATATACGCCTACATGAATACATCCTTTTAATTCCTGTTAATTACTCTTTCTAAAAGCCGACTGTAATTTGAATACAACATTGAATCTCCGTGGCAAAACTGTTACAGATTTCAGTTTGTAAAGAGGACAAATAAGAACTTACCTTACACGCGGATACTTTGTACTTGAAATATTCCAGACAAATGTTCGTGTCAGTAATGCCATCCCAATAATTGCTGCAATCGTTGTTCTGCATTACTTTTATATCAGAGAACTTCAGTTTTCGCGATCCAGCTTGAGCGGTACCTAGTGAATGATGAAACTGACAATGAACATAACACACAAAAACTACAGGTTAACATGGATATTTGTCTAAAGTCCACTCTATCTAGCGTGAAGTAAACCAAAATGGAAAAAATTGTATAAAAATTGTTTAACTACTATAGCAACTCACAGCCATTGGGAATGGCGGAGTGCATGCATCCTGAACATTGCCTCTCAGCCTATCCTCTTCCATATTAAATACTGGGCGCCAAGCTTTGCTTGTTTATTTATTTCTTTCATTGGTGTTTCACTCAAGAACTCAAGAATATTTCACTTATACGACCGCAGCCAGCATTACGGCCTTGTTTGTTGCTGGTGTAATCTGTATGTTTTAACCTCATAGGCAGCCCTCACCGGAAGTTCTTCCCCAACCAGCAATCCAGCATAACTTGTCTGTCAGATCTCCGTCCGCATCAGTGACCATCGCAATAGGCTGCACGTATGTTCCTAATGGAATAGCGTCAAACTTCAGGATTGCAATGTCATTTTTCCCGTAGTTATGTCGTTGAAACTGTGGATGCTGAAACATTAGATTAGTTGTATTCAGTCGAGAAGTTTTCCACATAATTTTAAAAGTTATGACTTCCTTTTTGTGTTGTTTTTCGTTTTTTTTTTTACGAAGTTTACTTCAACAAGAACTTTACTTTTATTGGTGAATGACTCCATCCTTTTCAACTGTCTAACAGTAATAACTACACTAATTGATGAACCTTGATAAAACAAAGCATGTCACATTCAGACAAGTCACAAAATTTTGATCTACATCCAAATGACACCGATGAAATATTTGGATATGAGTGTTTTAAGTCGCTGAATCCAGTGAATAAAAACTTTTCGGACATCAACTTACACGTATTGTACATTGATTTGAACTATCGTGGACCTACACGTTAACGACTATTTTATTGCTCTACTTACAGTCATCTTCGACCAATAAAGATGTTGAGATTTATTTATGCATTTGATTGATGTTTTACGTCGTAGTCAAGAATATATAACATGTATGGCGACGGCCAGCATTATGGTGGGAGGAAACGGGACATAACCCGGGAGAAACCTACGACCATCCGCGGGCTGCTGTCAGACCTTCCCGTACACGACCGGATAGGCTTCATTGTGCTCCATTAGGCCAAGGAAGCTTCTGGGGAACAGTTTCCTTCAGGTATTAGGCCATATATATCAACCTCATATGTTCATACCTTGATAAATTGGGTAACTGATCTGCTCACTTCATACCCACTTGTCTGATCAAAGTGGAGTTGTCCAGCTTGGACTGTGTAGGATCTACTCTGGAATTTCAGTAAAAGCACAACGTTAAACCAGTTTGCAGAGCAACAAGTCAACAGAAATAGCTAATAAAACCTGTAAGAGATTATTAAAAAGTTTTTAGCTGCAGGATCTATAGAAATATCGAATTTGTCCTGATTGGTCAATAATTAGGACGAGATCTTTAGTTTAGGAAAATCAAGAATTTCTCATTTCTCACTCATTGCACAAGCTATTCATACTCATAACCCATAGTATTTAGGTATTTAGGTATTTAGGTATTAAGTATTAATTAATTAACATCAAACTTGAGTCAACCTCGTATCACTTTGAATCAACCACTGTTGACTGATATTCCACAGGCAAGAGGATAGCTTTGTATTATATTATAACAGTATACCCCTCTGGTCAAGATGTCTAATGGGTTCTTTAAAGTCATGACTAGTCTCTGGATCCGTTTACATAGCCATTCTAAAAAATGCAATCAAAACTGGTCTCTTCAATCGAGAAAATGTTGTTGACGAATTTGGTCCATTATGGACAGACAGTGTATATCAGTGGTTGTTTGCTTCTTATATTCTATAATACTGTAGTGCTTTACGTATGATTTACTCACATCATTTAGACAATGCGCTGCAGTGATCGCCCTGGTTGCGCTGATCAGCGTAGCGCCGCACACGGGGTAGCCAGATCTTTGCAGGGAGAGAATGGAGTTAAAATCTCCGTACTTGGAATCAAACCCATTAACGATGTCCTGAACGCCGTGGATCTGGTAAGGCGCTGTGTCATTATCCAGACGGACGGGGTTAGCTGTGAAGACAAAATGAAAGTCATGTACAGTATTGTCTCAGTGACTGATGGCTGTGGAGTCTTGTGTTGCATCAAGTGTTGCCAGGTAAGGAAGCTGCTCATTTTCCATGTATGGTGGCGAGCCGAATGTGACTAAATAAAGCATTCGACCCATGAACACCGAGACTCGCGTCAGTTGTTAAATTGTTGTAAGTTGTTAAAATTAAAACAGGGTTAGATATGAAAAAAATATAATATATAACACAACAACACAGAGAGTAAAACCAGAGCATTGACAACAGTGTGATTGTTGGCAAAGGTCACACGTGATAGTGGTGAAATACGGTTTCCTGTCAATTTATCTCAGTTAGAGTTTTATTCTAACTGTTCATGTATATGCTTAAAGAGCAGCAACGTAAACAGCCCCTAGAAATATGCCCTAGGGAAATTAGATAAAACAACAGACATTGATGTTAGTTGCAATTAGAGGTCACTGGGCTAGAATTACTCAAATTGTTGTATTCTTATAAATTTTAATATACAATGCCATTCAAGTATAAAAGAATACAGCATAAAAACAAGAGAAGCGACGACAATTTGACCCATGGCAAATGGTCACATGTATTACGGGTGAAATACAGCCTTCTGTATATTTTCTTCAGTTAGGACTTTGTTCTAACAGTTCATGTAAATGTGATGGTAGCAAATTACACACTCCCTAACACTCTGTCTATACAGAACAAGTGGAATAAATGGAACAAGATATGTTTCCGCATTGTAACCAAAACATTGCCTTTTTAATGTTTTTGGCATAAAATTAACAAACAATAATTAAGTTGTTAAAAAGTGTTCTAAAAAGGATCTCGAAAAAGAAATATACAGAAAACAAGCACACATTTGCAACAGTAGCGGTATCTAGGAAGAAAGTCAAAGTCCTCTTGCACTCAGACCCCTCGAGCAATAAATGAACCGTTTTAAAATATAGATTAATCAGAAAAGATACTGTATGGGCTCAGTGTGGAACGTCCAGTACTTGATGAAGGAGGTCCCGGGTTCGAAACTCCAGTCAGCTGGTTTAGTCTATGACTTTTTGTGCCACAAGGTTAGTCATACATCTTTCAAGCCACATGGGTTTGCCATAAACACCATTTGATTTTCTCGACAAAATTCTGGTTACAGACATGATCCCGAATGCCGCTACAAGGTGAAACGTCAACGGAATAGACAAATTACTACAGCCATTTGAAAAGGTAAACTTACCCGCCGTAATGGCTAGAAGGCAACAGAAGAGCAGTCCGGAAACCATCTTGATTCTGTGATGTTCTCTACGAGAATGATTTGTCGGTGGAAATACCTGTGGCATTTATACACCATCGGAATGCACCATATGGTTTTCTGGCCATTGTTGACTTAGTGGATATATTGTCTACCCACTTAGTATCAGTATTATTCACAATGTCCCCGCTGTTGTTCGATTTTGGTAAACAACTTAGCATTTCTCCTGTCCGATGTTGCTTCTGATATGTTTCCGCATTGTTCACCAGCACGTGAGTTGGTACTGTTACAAGAGATTGAAACTTCAGTGAAAGGAATTTCACCAGGGGGCAGAGAAACGGTTTGGTATGAAAACAAAAGACTTCGTGAACCGCCACTTAACGTAAAAATATCTCAAAGGCAGAGGACAAATGGACATTTGGGGTAAAATACGCAGGTGTGATATTAGTTTATCTACAGAGCTGGAATTTCAGAACTGTAAGAAGACTCACGACCAGATTTTGGTGCGCACGATGCATGAAAACAACTCAGTGCAACATCCCACCACATTTTTTACAAAGTTAATTTGAGTCATCTAAAGATCGATTTTTAAATTTTGAAGACGGTTCACTAGATTGTACAGAATCCCAAAATTGGTAATTGTGGCTTTGTGACGCATATAGGTACAAATTCATCAGAATATTCGTTTTTGCAGCCACCTACAACTCAACTCATTTAATATATCTTAAAGCTCTTTGGTATTTTTATCAGCTTTAAATTACCGGTAGAATTAATTCTAAACACGATTTAATAGTCTCAATTTGGAGCCTTTGGACATGGATGATATTATCATGATGAGGAAACACCCACAACCACCAATGTCTTCCTGACAGCTCTTCACACAACACAAACCCCACACAACCACCAATGTCTTCCTGACAGCAAGTCACACAACACAAACCCACACAACCACCAACGTCTTCCTGACAGCACTTCACACAACACAATCTCACACAACCAACAATGTCTTCCTGACAGCAAGTCACACAACACAAACCCGCACAACCACCAACGTCTTCCTGACAGCAGTTCACACAACACAGGCAACCAAAACCACCAATGTTTTCCTGACAGCAAGTCACACAATACAAACCAACACAACCACCAACGTCTTCCTGACAGCACTTCACACAACACAAGCACCCACAACCACCAATGTCTTCCTGACAGCAAGTCACACAACACAAACCCACACAACCACCAACGTCTTCCTGACAGCACTTCACACAACACAAGCACCCACAACCACCAACGTCTTCCTGACAGCACTTTACAAAACACAAACCCACACAACCACCAACGTCTATCTGACAACACTTCACACAACACAAACCCATACAACAATTGTTGTCTTCCCGTCAACATTTTACACAACACAAACCCACGCAACCATCATAGTCTTCTTAACAGCACTTCACACAACACAAACCCACACAACCACCATTGTCTTCTTATCAGCACTTCACACAACACAAACCCACACAACCACCAATGTCTATCTGACAGCACTTCACACAACATAAACCCACACAACCATTGTTGTCTTCCTGACAGCACTTCACACAACACAAACCCTCATAATCATCATTGTCTTCCTGACTGCACTTCACACAACGCAAAGCCACACAACCATCATTGTCTTCCTGACAGCACTTCACACAACACAAACCCACACAATCATCATTGCCTTCTTGACAGCACTTCAAACAAAACAAACCTACACAACCATTGTTGTCTTCCTGACAGCACTTCAATCAACACAAACCCACACAACCATCATTGTCTTTCTGACTGCACTTCACACAACACAAACCCGTACAACCATCATTTTCTTCCTGACAACACTTCAAACAGCACAAACCCACAAAACCATTGTTGTCTTAAAGACAACACTTCACACAACACAAGCCTTTACAACCACCATTATCTTCAGAGCAACACTTCACACAACAGTAGTCTCCACAACCACCATTGTCTCCTTGAGAACACTTCACACAACACAAGCACGCACAACCACCATTGTATTGTTGTGTGATGTGTAAAGTATTGTCAGGGAGATAATGGTGATTTTGGGGGCTTGTGGTGTGTGAAGTGTTCTCAGGGAGACAAAGGTGGATCTTGGGGCGGATGGGGAGGAGGCTTGGGTTGTTTGAAGAGCTGAAATGGAGACAGTGGTGGCTGAGGGACAGTGCATTGTCTCCCCGACAACATTTTACATAACATACGCGCCCATAACTACCATTGTCCTCTTACCAAACTCCACACAACACAAGCGCCCATAACTACCATTGTCCTCTTACCAAACTCCACACAACACAAGCCGCCCACAACCAAAATTGTCTCCCTGACAACACTTTACATAGCATATGCGCGCATAACTACAATTGTCTTCTTACCAAACTCCACACAACACAATCACCCACAATCACCGTTGTCTCGCTGACAACACTTCACTCAGCACTAACCCTAAAATTACCATTGTCTGCATAACAGCACTTAACACAAAAAACAAGCTCACGGAACCAAGATTGTCTCTCTGACAAAAACTTCACACAACACAAGCACCTAAAACCACCATTACCTCCGTGACAATACTTTACACAACACCGCCATTGTCCTAGCGACCTTACACAAAAAACTTCACACAAAAGAAGCGCCCATAGTCAACACTGTCTCCATGACAACGCTTTACACAGCACAGGCACCCACAACCACCATTGTCCCCCTGACCGCACTGCACACAACACAAGCCCACCACAACCACTATTTTCTCCATTACAAAACTTAACACAACAGAATCCTCCACAACCACTACGTCTCCCTTACAAAACCTAATACAACACTATCCTCCGCAACCACCACATCTCCCTTACAAAACTTAACATCACACAATCCTCCGCAACAACCACTGACTCCCTTACACAATTTAACACCACAGAGTCCACCGCAACCACCATTGCCTCTCTCACTAAACTTAACACAACACAATCCTCCATAACCATCACGCCTCCCTTACAAAACTTAACACAACACAATCCTCCGCAACCACCACGTCTCCCTTACAAAATTTAACACCACAGAGTCCTCTGCAACCACCATTGCCTCCCTTACAAAACGTAACACAACACAATCCTCCACAACCACCATTGCCCCATGGAGTTGCCATGTTTGTGAAGTATTTACTCACAGCAAGTTGATTTACTTTAAAAAACCATAAACCTGCAGATGCTTTTTTTGATATTTAAATTATCAGCAGCAAATGGCCTCCCCGTTATTCCAATTCTAACGGATGTCATGAAATTATGTTTTTAATTATAGATTTCAGCAAGATTATGGAACCAGCTTTAATATAAGTTTGTTTGGATAGAGATATGCTGCAGAAAAGAAGCCACTTGTTCATACCTGCGTATTCCAAAGCTTCTGTTAAAAAAAGTGTTTACCTGGACGGTGAAATAAGACAACAAGGTAATGTGTGAATTTGCTTGTGTTTATACTTTTGTGTAGGTATGATATTACCGCCTGCTAGCATTTTTCATTAGTTTGTTTTATGCACTTTTCCTTTGCTTAATGTTTCCTTGAATGTACATGTTTGCATTCAGTTGAAAATTTTTGAACACACAAGGTGAAATGAGTTACCAAATAAAAAAGGCAATGTTTTCAAGAAGTTATTTTTCTCAAAAAACCGGGTGTGGTTTTATTTGGTTAAAAATGAGATTAAGAGCTGTTCTGGTTTCACATATGAAAAAAAAATGTTTGCAAGAAGACACTTGTCTAGCCTCACAGAGCAGGGTGTGGTTACAGTTAGCTATAAATAAGTTTAAATGTTGTTCTGGTTTAACATATGATAAAACAATGTTTGCAAGAGCAGACTTTTCTGGGTTTACAGAAAAGTGCGTGGTTATATTTGGTTATAAATGAGCCTAAATGTTGTTCTCGTTTAACATATGAAAAAACAGTGTTTGGAAAACCACATTTTCCTGGGCGCACAGAATAGGGTGAGCTTATATCAGTCGGCACTACAAGTAGAGTAGCGGCAGAGTTACACAGATGAAAAGCATGCACTGGGAATTGTTTATGGGCAACCATTCATCAATATCCTGTCACCATTATTATATTATAGTATAATAGTTGTATTATAGTATAGCTGATTTATAAATTTGTCATCAATTGACTTGACACAAATATGTTTTATTCTATACACCTTTGCTATTAATGATTGTAATTCCAGCCATCCTCACGCCTGCATCCAACATGTTGAGGAAGATATTGTTAGCACTTTGCTTGGTCGGGTTACTGGAAGCGGGCGCCATTGGTAAGTTTGTGCTTTTCATTTCCATTTCTTTACCTGCGTGTCAAATATACGACGACAGAAAATGAAAATGAAAATATGGATAACGTTTTTAGCTATATCATTATCACATATTAACACATTCATGCACATTTACATGAGTTATACTTGGTGAGGCTGTTAATTTATCCTAAAGATAAGACTTTCTAATATAAGCAAACCTCGGGCACTTATGTGCACATGTAGTTGATTATAATCTCAAGTTTACTTAGCAGCAGCAATACTATTGGAGCCTATGCCAAGGCTTATTTTTTAGCAACGAAATATTGAACAGGAAGATAACAATCTCAGTTTTAATGTAAACCTAGTAGTTATCTTTGCATATATTGACTTTCTGTACCTGAAATTAATGGCTATGATCATTATTATTCATATGAACTCCACCAATAAGAATGACAGAGGTTACAATATGATCATTAATGTAGCATACGACACATTCAAATAATTCAAAAAGCCGCTAAGGCGTTCCATGGTCTTTATACATTTTTGAATCTTTATTCACGTAACAGGTTATTAAATGTAATTTACGCTCATTGGTTTTATATTAATACACTTCTCATCATTCCCTGGTCCCCGTGGTTAGCATCCCAGCGCAGCTGAATGACCCAGTGGCCCCTTACCAATGCGATCGTTTTGAGTTGCTCTCCGACCTTACATGGGAAGGTCTTGCAACAACATACGAATAGTCGGAGGTTTCCCCCGGGCTCTGTCATAATGCTAGCCGTCGTTTAAGTGAAATGTTCTTGAGTACGGCGTAAAACACCAATCAAATAAATAAATTGATCCCGCCTCAGACAGTCCGATTTTCATTGGACAACATCGGTCAAGTGGGATACGGATATGTTCTTGAATCCTGCAGACGACGTCAAATGTGTCTGCTGAGTAGGCTATCTCCATTTGTTGAGTAGTGAATACACTTAACAAATGGAGATACTGCGCAAAACACCAATTAAATAAATAAATAAATCACATAAACATAAGTGGCCCTAATATCGGGCCTTTGCAGCACCCCAGATGTTACAGAAAGGACGCCTTGGCCGTATTCAGAAATCGATAAATAACCATTTGTAAAATTTTACGTTCCAGGATCTCTAATTTTCAGCCAAATGATGACTTTTAGAAATCTGAAAGTGTTATTATGATATAAACAGGTGTGTCCTACGGGGATCCATTATAGACTTTTGTACTCGCTTTCAGGCTATAGTACTGAACTGATTCAGGTATAGAATACCTTTGAGGCATGTAACAGCTTTACTGACCATTATACCTGTTATTTTTTCTGCCCCGGAACAATTCCAACGGAACAAAATACTACTTTCACAAGGCCACGAATTCAATCTTGTGCAAATTAAAGAAATATCTAAAGGCATGGCCATCGCCTGGGAAACTGTGATGCTAAAGTTTTCTGGAGTTCAACTCATTGGAACGTAAGTTATATGTATTAACATTTAAAAGTGTAAGAATATATAGTGAAAAAGATTCTAAGGAGGCCTGATACCGAAGATGGTAAGTATATGTAAGTTTATTACGACTCAGGCTCAGAACATGACATCAGATCAATTGAACCATTTGTGGAAATTAAATGGCGCTTTTAATCATAACCATAGTAAGAAATTTTGATATCTTACTTTGAAGTACAATGTTTTTGGACTTAAAAATGTTCTTAATTTAAACATTCTGGGCTGAGTTTAACAATGTTTTGGCAGAAAAGGGACTTTTAGTGTAATTTAGCAGACTCTGCAACATAACGGTATTCATCGGCAGCGTCACAAATTACATAATTTACACGAACACACAAAAGTCCTGCCGTTACTGCAGGCTTTACTCGGAATCAGCTCTCCTCATTTTAATTATTTCCAATGTTGTTTTTGTACCAGAGAAGTGACGGTGTTACAATACCTGGATGGAAAGGCGAAAATAAGATTAGGTCATTCAACTATTTGAGGTGAGAATGTCTTTAAATATATCGTCATAGAAAAACGATGCAGAACCAAGTGGAGTGTTACTCAATATTCCGTCTAATGAGGTTCTTTGGATACCTTTTCTTCGAAACAGACCTGCCCTGATAATCCAACACAGAGTGCAAACTGATTTCCTGAACTCATGATGTTGACAAACTATAAATCTTCTGGACAGATCTATATTTCAACAATAAAATATGTTTACTGTTATGTAAAACAGCCAAAAATCTATCTATCAAGCGAGTTTTTTTTTTTTTTTCGTTATTTATATTATGCAGGTAGCAACACCAACTAGTGCAGTATTATACAGTTTTAAATGGGTTCAAAGGTCAAATCCATGACTCTCTATGGATTTTCGGCACGGACTTAGTAAAACCTCAACAAAGTAAGATTTAACAGACCTGATACTGATTAAACTCTCACTAAAGTTAGATGTGACAAGCTTGGTATTGGAACATTCTCACTGGTCAGTCTCATTGTAGTCAGTTGTGACAAGTCTAGCATTAGTCCATTCTCACTGGTCAGTCTCACCAAAGTCAGATGTGACAAGTCTAGTATTGGCCCATTCTCACTGGTCAGTCTCACCAAAGTCATTTATGGCATGTCTAGTATTGGTCCATTCTCACTGGTCGCCTCACTAAAGTCACATACAACAAGTCTAGTACTGGCCCACTCTCACTGGTCAGTCTCACAATAGTCAGGTGTAACATGTCTAGAACTGGTCCATTCTCACTGGTCAGTCTTAATAAAGTCAAATGCGACAAGTCTAGTATTGGTCCAATCTTACTGGCCAGCCTCACAATAGTCAGGTGTGACAAGTCTAGCATTGGTCAATTCTCACTGGTCAGTCTCACCAAAGCCAGGTGTGACAAGTCTAGCATTGGTCCATTCTCACTGGTCAGTCTCACCAAAGTCAGGTGTGACAAGTCTAGTATTGGTCCAATCTCACTGGTCAGTCTCACTTAAGTCAGGTGTGACAAGTCTAGTATTGGTCCAATCTCACTGGTCAGTCTCACTTAAGTCAGATGTGACAAGTCTAAATTGGTTTATTCTCATTGGTTCAATCTCACTAAAGTTAAGCTTGACATACAGAGCTATCCTTCAGACTCAGGTGTGACCTAATGCTGATGTGACAGGTCTGGTACTGGTTCACTCTCACTATAGTCAGATGTGACAGAGCTAATACTGTTTCAGTCTCACTATAGTCAGATGTGAGAGGCCTAATACTGCTTTAATATCAATATATTCAAATGAGACAGCCTCTTTAACGAGTTTGTTTTTGTGGTATTAGCCTAATCGTCGTTTTTCCGAATTGACCTTGCGAGTATTATCTTGGAACGTCTGTATTGGTTGACGGCTGCTATACAAATGTCTGTTTTGAGGCATAGGTTTGCTAAAATCACTGAAGTCAGTAAGCTACTTGATCCGGTTAGTTGTCCTCGCCTGGCGTCCATTATAGCTGCAGTCTGCCAATATAAGGCCTCTATGGTTCGACCTTGGCTGAAAGATATGGAGGGAAGCACAACTCTATGGGCTTAAAACCAGTCTCCTGGCCACATCAAATTGCACTGAGCAATGATATCAATGCTGAGTAGCGTCCCTTCACCACATTGTGATCCCAGTGATGAGTGGCGTTCCTTCACCACATTGTGATCCCAGTGCTGAATGGCTTCCCTTCACCACATCACAATGCACTCAGAAATGATTCACGTAATGATGCACTGAGTAATGATCCCAGTGCTGAGTAGCGTCCCTTCACCACATTGTGATCCCAACGCTGAGCAGCGTCCCTTCACCACACTCTGATCCCAATGTTGAGTATAAAAATGTGCAGGTAGTGTTCCCTAAGCACATAATACTGTGCTGGGTAGTGTCCCCTAACCACATAATACTGTGCAGGGTAGTGTTCCCTAACCACACAATAATGTGCTGTGTAGTGTCCCCCAAACACATAATAATTTGTTTGGTAGTCTTCCCTAACCACACAAAAAAGTGCTGTGTAGTGTCCCCCAAACACATAATATTGTGCTTGGTAGTGTTCCCTAACCAAATAATCATGTGCTGTGTAGAGTCTCCTAACCAGATAATAATGTGCTGGGTATTGTCCCCTAACCACATAATAATGCACTGGGTAGTGTCCCCTAACCACACAATAATGTGCTGTGTAGTGTCCACCAAACACATAATAATTTGCTGGGTAGTGTTCCCTAACCACACAATAATGTGCTGTGTAGTGTCCCCCTAACACATAATATTGTGTTGGGTAGTGTTCCCTAACCAAATAATAATGTGCTATATAGTGTCCCCTAACCAAATAATAATGTGCAGGGTAGTGTCCCCTAACCACATAATATTGTGCTGGGTAGAGTTCCCTAACCACATGGGTAATAATGCCTAGGTACTTCTTAAAGCACTTGGTAATGGTTCATAATTACATCATAATGCACTGGTGGGCGATCCCCAACCACGTCATAATGCACTGGGTAATGATCCTTTGGTACATGATAATACACTGGGTAATAATGCGAAAGTACCTCATAATGTACTGGGTGATGATCCCTAAGACCCACCATAATGAGCTGAATAATGATTCCTAAGTACTTTATAATGCACTGGGTAATAATGCGAAAGTACATCATAATGCACTGGGTAATGATCCTTGAGTATATCATAATGCACTGGGTAAAGATCCCTGGGTACATCATAATGCACTGGGTAGTGATCTTAATACATCACAATGCACTGGGTAAAGGTTCCTAATCACTTATCTATTTATTTATCACTATACTCAAGAATGTTTTATTTATACGACGGCGGCCAGCATTACGGTTGGAGGAAACTGAGCAGAGCCCACCACCACCTTCAGGTGACTGCAAGGCATTCCCACTTACCACTGGAGAGAAAGTACGTCAAAGTGTACTAGGTTATGTCCCGTGGTCACACCAAAGTACACTGCTTCATACACTGAAATCCATTAAATATTACATCCCGGTATGGCGAGATTTTACTGAACGGACTGTAAACAGCTCAACTAAAATTACATTGAGCATTTTGAAAGGAGCTTAATGCTTCAAGCAATTTCCGCCGTTTTTTTCTGTAGAATAAAATATGTCGAAAAATCCTATCGGGGCACCGATGGCCTGGTTGTTAGAGTGCTATCGCTAGAGCATATCAGTGAAACCGGAGCCTCCAATCAATGCTATCGAAGAGTGTCCGGCTCATGCTGGCTCTCTCAGCAACCACAGGATGGTCCTGGGTTTCCCCCGGGATCTGCCCGTTTTCCTTTCTTTATAATGCTGGCCGCAATCGTATAAGTGAAATATGTCTTATAAAGGCGTAAAATTCCAATCAAATAAATAGATAAACAAAATCCTTTAAGACAACATAGTCACCTTAAAAGATTTAAACTTTCCGCTCGTCCACCCCACCGCACCCTGTGTTTCTCGATCACCTCTATACTTGGCCAAGAACAACATTTCTTTGCTAATATAGTAAAAATAAATTTATTACGTGCACAATTTTCCTGAGAAGGACGTCGAAAGAGAGAAAATCCTCGATACTAGGCTCATACTATTATAGACACAGGGCGCACAAACATCGCCTATAAGAAGTTTGGATGAAACGAATAGTGGCTAGAGTGGATGTGCGATTATCACTCAAGGTCAGGAGTAACCACAATGTCAAGAAACCAATCAAATAATCAATCAATTAAAAAACCTCTTCCTCCAGATTAGCATGTAAAATTATTTTTATTTTATTTTTTGCTTTTTTTTGGTTGGCGTTTTACGCCCTGCTCGACAATATTTAACTGATACGACGGCGGGCTGCACTATGTTGGGAGGAAAGCGGGCAGTGCCCATGGAAAACCCACGACCACCTACAGGTTGCTTACAGACCTTCCGACGTACCGCAGGCAGCATTATGGTGGGAGGAAAGGGGGCAGCGACCAAGGGAATCCCAGACCTACCCACTGGTTGCTGGCAGACCTTTCGACGTACGGTGAACAACATTATGGTGGAAGGAAAGCGGGCAGTGCCCTGGGGAAACCCACGACTACCCACAGGTTACTGGAAGACCTTTCGACGAACAGCGGGCAGCATTATGGTGGGTGGAAAGCGGGCAGCGCCGATGGGAAACCCACGACCACCCACAGGTTGCTGGAAAACCTGCCGACGTACGGCTGAGAGCATTATGGTGGGAGGAAAGCGGGCAGAACCGATGGGAAACCCACGACCACCCACAGGTTGCTGGAAAACCTTCCGACGTACGGCTGAGAGCATTTTGGTGGGAGGAAAGCGGACAGTGCCCCGGGGAGAATAACAATCCATCTCCCACAAGCCATCTACCAAAAACAGCTCAGCTCTTACCGTAAGCTAATTTCGGATGTATACATCATTGTCGGACTTTAGGGCACGCAACTCAAGCGCGAGTGGCATCACCGAACTGACAACAAACAACGCACACAGCGTTTGTTTACTTTACAAATAAAGCAAACACCCGAACGTTATGCAGCTATAAGAATCGCAATACCTTTACAGATAGAACATACAAGATTGATGTGACACGTAATCAATATTTTTTACAACATGGATAATATGGTATTTAATATTTTGCCTCACAAGTTCCGATTAATGATTGTAGTCCATAGGTTGCGTGTGAAGGCAAAGTCAAATGACTTCCAAAAAACTCCATAAAGACGAAGAATATCCTTTGCAGTGCGAAAGTAATTTGAGACCATTATAAACGACAGGTACACACATTTTATCTGCTTACATTATCCAAAGAACAAAAACAAGCGTAAGCTTCTACGTGCACCTAATAATAATCTTTTGGTCTTTATTTAGTATTGCTTATTCACTTACCGGTATCTAATTGGAGTTTTAGTTAATGTTCACGAATTATTTTATGGATGGAAGAAACCACAGTGTGGAGAGTAAGCCACCAACCTATATGTAATCTGCTGTTTATTATTCCTGTAAATTGCCTTGTTTACTTCACAATCATATTCCTCCATAATTTTCGGCATTGGGTTGGCTCCCGTTTAGACATAGAGTTATGATTCTTTCTTCTAGCCAGTGAATAGCGAAGTGTCCACAAGAAAGTACAGAACTGCATATTGCCTGAAATTAAGGGGTCAAGACTTCTTTAATATAACAAAAATTGCTTTAAAACAGCAAATCTGGATATCTACATCTTTATTTTTTGTAGCTTACCTGTTTTGTAAAATGTATTTCTCTGACGGTTATGATGTCAGTCATCATCATATGTATAATTATGATGTGAAGACGTTTAGCATTTAGAGAACACTGAACGTGTAGAGGAACAGTGCATTTATTATATGAAACTGCTACTTAGACGTACAGGTACAAGAGCAAAATGAAAAGTAGGACAATAGAGCTTGAAGATGATACTATTGCACCCCGACCACCTCGGTGGTATCCTCTGAACAAAATTTGGACTCCACCTAACGGACTAACAGAAGTCTCGAGCTCAAAACCGTTAAAAAAAAACTGTTCAGCTGATGAACGATTATTTCACAATAGGTATCGGTACAAACTGTTGGCTTGGTCATACATAAATATGATAGAGGAGAGTGTGTTAATCCGTAATATGTAATAATACACGAATGATGAAACACCACTGCCTAATGTAATAAAACATATGATGTAAACTAATATCACCGCGTGACGTAATAATGTTTGGCCTTCGATGTAATAAAACCAATACCTGAGTATTGTTATAACAATTGCCGTGTAATGTAATTATTGGCTTTCAAAAGTCTGGTGTAGTTTGAAATTTTCGTCTTATGTAGGTAATCGTTACCTTTTTACTCATCCAAGATCTTGTAAAAATCGCTGGCTTTTTTAAAGTTATTTGGAATACAAAGTTCAAAGCTTTTTCGAGCATTCAAACGCAAAGGTTTGCGCAGGTAAGTCGGCTTTAACTTTACTTCAGTTATAACACAAACATCTTCAGGTGTACATGGAGAAATATGTATAGAGAGGAGGGGTGCGGTCACAGTTAGAGATGCACAAACCAGTTGAATGTTAGAAGAGTAAAAAACATATATTGGGCAGAGCAGTAGGATATCTACCAGCAAATGTGTTGAAGACTTAACTAATTTATCTTTAATTGCAACGTCACGCTCACAAAGTAATATCCCACGCTCGTGTGGCAACTACAGACAACGACCACCTGCCTTTTGTTTACTAGAGTTACCTCCCTTCTTGGGCCTCTGACAGCTTGTTTGGGAGGGAAACAAGCGGATGGTGGTTAGCTCTGCTATCGATGTACAGATTCAGGGACTCCCAACTGAGAACATAAAATGTTATTTTCTTGACTTTTTGGGCATCATAAAACTGATAGTGTGTGCTGGGGATGAGATATCATGAATTATCATCCCTCAACTTTCGCATACCAGCCGTGAACTAAAAAACTGACGTTAATCGAGAGGCCAATTCCCAAAGCGATTGTTATTGGAACAGGTTATTGTGTTAAATATAATGCACATATTCTATTAGAGTATCAGGATTTTAAGTTGAATATGACACAATAATCTGCTTTAGTGACAGAATACATTATTACCTCTTAGCATCACTCAGACACCAGACTTTCTGCAAAATTTAACAGGTTCATTTTTTCAGAGTGAGAAAGTGTATAACAAACGAAAATAGAACGGAATTATGCAAAAAAAGAAGCTAACAATAGTTTTCAAACATCTTGGATAGACGCAAAGAATGTTCTAAGCAAATGAGTGAAATCTGATTTGCACTTTGATAGCAACTGTTCACATATCCAACGCGATGCTATACTTCAACTCGACGAATATAATGCCCCAGCCTCACAAACATGAAGCAGAGTGCCAGAATTATGGACGTTCTGTTCATATTTACTTACAAAATAGTCATACTCATTATAAAACCTTAGAAACTCTGACGTTGACACACTTGTTTTTGAAATAATAACTTGTGACGTTGATTGATAAATGTTACAAGGCGATATCTGTACACGCTCTATACGGTATCCTTGGGCATGTTGCTGTCCAAGTAAGGATAATCTACAATGTTAAAATTGAAACCCCCTCTTGTCCTAAAGTCTGCGAGAGAGGAAACCGTTTTGGAAACCGTTTTGGACCTGTACAAATACCATGGGAATACCTATACACTGTTAATATATAGTTTCCCCGAATTTCAAATAGATGAACAAGGAAACATTTTGCAATTGCATAACAGTACTTTTTACAAAATGGCTGTATTCATTATAGTGCCTTCGTTAAAAGGGTAGATACAAGTTTGGTGGTACAGCCTCTTCACCCCGCATTAAAGTGAGTTTTCTATGCAGTGTGGGATTTATGCAGTTTTGGAATCCAGTAATGTGGGACATTTCTTTTCAATTGGCAGTTTTTGTTATTATCTCTCATATTTTTCTCGATCCTCTATACTTCAGACCTCATTAGCTGCACTGAATAACTTGCCTTCTTGATTTTGTCACCTCACGCCTTGCACGACCCAAGCTGGTCATAACATCGTTTGTCCCCACATGTAGTGTTTTTTTTTTCTTCAACGAATTGGCATCATAAATGAAATACGATTTTCTTTCTTACCTGGCCATTCACTTGTCTGTACAGCTAACCCCGCCCGTCATCATAGATAAAATACGATTCTCTTTCTTACCTGGCCATTCACTTGTCTGCACAGCTAACTCCGCCCGTCTGGATAATGACGCAGGGCCTTACCAGAACCACGGTCTTCAGGGCGTCGTTAGTTCTCTTCCTGTAAACACTTGGCTTCCATATTTGCGGCGCTACGCTTATATGCGCTTCCAGGACGATCATTGCTGCGCATTGTCTAGATGACGTGAGTAAACCATACGGCAAGCAATACTCTGTTATTTAAATACAAAAGAAAACAAATAGTCAACATGTCAGTGATGTGCACTGTCTCACAATGGATTCGATCGGAGAGGGCGTGCTGTATTTTAATGCATTTTTGCTTGAAAGAAACCCAGGTGCACCGTGGGCTACTAGTTAGCGCGAGCAACGTGTAGATGGTCGTGGTTCCCTCTGGCTCTGCCCGGTTTGCTTACTCCACGGCCACAATGCTGGCCGCGGTCATACAAGAGAAATATTTTTGTGGTCGGTGCAAAAAACCTATCAAATATATGAAAAAATGAATTCCGAATTTAGCGTTAAGGACACAGTTTTGGGTAACATAAGTTCCGTTGCATGTAGAACTAGAGACATGGGACGATATGGAAGGCATCTCAGTTTGAGTTGTCCTGTTTGTGAACGTTCTAGGATACTAGAAAAACCAGATGTAATGTGAAAGAGCATAGCCATTGGACTGTTGTTTAATCCATGAGCAGGAATTCTGAGTAATTCTGCGATGGTGGTCATTATTATGGATGGAGGAAACTCGATTGCCGGGAATATTTATTTATTTGTTTATTTAATGGATGTTTTACGCCGTACTCAAGAAAATTTAACTTATACGTCGGAGGCCAGCATTATGGTGACAGGAAACCATGCAGAGCCTGGGAGAACCAATGGCCATCTGCAGGTTACTGCCAGACATTTTCACCCAGCGCCCAGCTGACACGCTAACCAAATTGGCCACTGGGGATACCGATTGCCCAGAATAAACCAACCCGCATTGGCAAGGTTCGGACTAATTTTCTTCAGTGACAGCTGGCGGTCGACGACCCTCATGTGGCCATCTTAGCAGTTTAACGGTCATTGGGGACCGTCTGTCTGTCACCAATACGCTGTCAATATCTGAAACCACACTTGGGAATGTTCGTCAGTGACTTGCCATATGTCGATGGTTTAATCCGGATACACCGTTTTTCATCAACAGACCTGATCGCCAGAAAATTTCCTGAGCACCATCTTTACACACTTATTAGAGGAATAAATATCCAAGATAACATTCTCCAAGACTTTCTTTTTGTAGTTTTCTCCTTTCATACCCTTTAATGTCTCACCCACAAGCTAACTCATTGATCGACTTCGTGCCAGTTATTAAGACCATAGATTACGTGTTTGTTAACTTCGGTCTCACAGCGTTGTGAATGATGACACTGTATCGATGGTTTCCTGTCCTTTGCTCCTCACACTCTACACTCTGCAGGACAGACCATTCAAATCTATCCATTTGACGCACTCTCAAAAGACAGCAGGGTCTCAGATACGTATGGACAGTGAGGTAATCAGGGATATATAATAAAATCCTTTCATTCTTGTTTTCCCATGACCATGATATGCTGTTGTAGCTCTTACATAGAAGTACCGTCTCGGTGTGGTCGTTCTGAACACTTTCCCATAGACTCTAGCCACGATATCTGACACTGTTCTTATTTCACCTAAGGTTTATGTGTGTGTGCCGGGGAGTGCGGAGCTCAACCTAAGACTCGGCTCACATGAGACTATTTGTCACTGGCGTCACGTGACTGAGTTCAGCTTTAACTGTCTCGCCTGCAGTCTAAAGTCAGGAAAATTGTCAAGAGTCACGATGGTTTCCTCTGAGAATTCTGGTTTCTTATTAATGAAGGACTCTTAACCACGGAGTAAACTTACCAATAAATCAAATAAGTTTACATACAATAGAGGATCAGTCCTTCGTTTCTCCCTCAAATGACAAGTGCAGAGTGAAAATAACAAAGGCATTACATGTAGTTTTTTCACTCTGCCTAAAACCCGGATCACGATGGTGGACGCTACAACTAGATCACTACACTAGATGAGTTCATACATCTTACTTCGGTTTCTTGTTTGATTTCATTCTTTATTTCAATGGGGTGTTGTTTTATTCTTATGTCGGAAAGCAAGGAAATAAACAAATCAAATCGGCACTGGGCCAATGTAGCGACCATCAAGCCATTACCAACGCAATACGAAAACTCCTCATTAATATGGTATATCTCTATTCACTCACTAATTAACTCGCACGTCTTAACTTCTTGCTGAGTTCTTCTTTTATTTGTTAAAATCACGGATGATTACATCTAAAAGTAAACATTCGATGACTGGTTAGATGTTCTGGGCGATCCAATCTTGGTATTTAGAGACCCGGGTGTATACACTGGGTTTTGTTCCAGGACAATCCCTGTGCCCCCAGGAGGTGACCCCAGCGAACTTCTCTCCGTCGGGTAGCAGACAGGTTAACGGACCGCCGCTGTCACCCTGTAACAGTTTTTTACATATAAATAAGCTATATACGCCTACATGAATACATCCTTTTTAATTCCTGTTAATTACTCTTTCTAAAAGCCGATTGTAATTTGAATACAACATTGAATCTCCGTGGCAAAACTGTTACAGATTTCAGTTTGTAAAGAGGACAAATAAGAACTTACCTGACACGCGGATACTTTGTACTGGAAATATTCCAGACAAATGTTCGTGTCAGTAATGCCATTCCAATGATTGCTGCAATCGTTGTTCTGCATTACTTTTATATCAGAGAACTTCAGTTTTCGCGATCCACCTTGAGCGGTACCTAGTGAATGATGAAACTGACAATGAACATAACACACAAAAACTACAGGTTAACATGGATATTTGTCTAAAGTCCACTCTATCTAGCGTGAAGTAAACCAAAATAGAAAAAAAAATTATAAAAATTGTTTAACTACTATAGCAACTCACAGCCATTGGGAATGGCGGAGTGCATGCATCCTGAACATTGCCTCTCAGCCTATCCTCTTCCATATTAAATACTGGGCGCCAAGCTTTGCTTGTTTATTTATTTCTTTCATTGGTGTTTCACTCAAGAACTCAAGAATATTTCACTTATACGACCGCAGCCAGCATTACGGCCTTGTTTGTTGCTGGTGTAATCTATATGTTTTAACCTCATAGGCAGCGCTCACCGGAAGTTCTTCCCCAACCAGCAATCCAGCATAACTTGTTTGTCAGATCTCCGTCCGCATCAGTGACCATCGCAATAGGCTGCACGTATGTTCCTAATGGAATAGCGTCAAACTTCAGGATTGCAATGTCATTTTTCCAGTAGTTATATCGTTGATACTGTGGATGCTGAAACATTAGATTAGTTGTATTCAGTCGAGAAGTTTTCCACATAATTTTAAAAGTTATGACTTCCTTTTTGTGTTGTTTTTCGTTTTTTTTTTACGAAGTTTACTTCAACAAGAACTTTACCTTTATTGGTGAATGACTCCATCCTTTTTAACTATCTAACAGTAATAACTACACTAATTGATGAATCTTGATAAAACAAAGCATGTCACGTTCAGACAAGTCACAAAATTTTGATCTACATCCAAATGACACCGATGAAATATTTGGATATGAGTGTTTTAAGTCGCTGAATCCAGTGAAAAAAAACTTTTCGGACATCAACTTACACGTATTGTACATTGATTTGAACTATCGTGGACCTACACGTTAACGACTATTTTATTGCTCTACTTACAGTCATCTTCGACCAATAAAGATGTTGAGATTTATTTATGCATTTGATTGATGTTTTACGTCGTAGTCAAGAATATATAACATGTATGGCGACGGCCAGCATTATGGTGGGAGGAAACGGGACATAACCTGGGAGAATCATCTGCGACCATCCGCGGGCTGCTGTCAGACCTTCCCGTACACGACCGGATAGGCTTCATTGTGCTGCATTAGGCCAAGGGAGCTTCTGGGGAACAGTTTCCTTCAGGTATTAGGCCATATATATCAACCTCATTTGTTCATACCTTGATAAATTGGGTAACTGATCTGCTCACTTCATGCCCACTCCACTGATCAAAGTGGAGTTGTCCAGCTTGAACTGTGTAGGATCTACTCTGGAATTTCAGTAAAAGCACAACGTTAAACCAGTTTGCAGAGCAACAAGTCAACAGAAATAGCTAATAAAACCTGTAAGAGATTATTAAAAAGTTTTTAGCTGCAGGATCTATAGAAATATCGAATTTGTCCTGATTGGTCAATAATTAGGACGAGATCTTTAGTTTAGGAAAATCAAGAATTTCTCATTTCTCACTCATCGCACAAGCTATTCATACTCATAACCCATAGTATTTAGGTATTTAGGTATTTAGATATTAAGTATTAATTAATTAATCAAACTTGAGTCAACCTCGTATCACTTTGAATCAACCACTGTTGACTGATATTCCACAGGCGAGAGGATAGCTTTGTATTATATTATAACAGTATACCCCTCTGGCCAAGATGTCTAATGGGTTCTTTAAAGTCATGACTAGTCTCTGGGTCCGTTTACATAGCCATTCTAAAAAATGCAATCAAAACTGGTCTCTTCAATCGAGAAAATGTTGTTGACGAATTTGGTCCATTATGGACAGACAGTGTATATCAGTGGTTGTTTGCTTCTTATATTCTATAATACTGTAGTGCTTTACGTATGATTTACTCACATCATCTAGACAATGCGCTGCAGTGATCGCCCTGGTTGCGCTAATCAGCGTAGCGCCGCAAACGGCGTAGCCAGATGTTTGCAGGGAGAGAATGGAGTTAAAATATCCGTACTTGGAATCAAACCCATTAACGACGTCCTGAACGCCGTGGATGTGGTAAGGCGCTGTGTCATTATCCAGACGGACGGGGTTAGCTGTGAAGACAAAATGAAAGTCATGTACAGTATTGTCTCAGTGACTGATGGTTGTGGAGTCTTGTGTTGTATCAAGTGTTGCCAGGTAAGGAAACTGCTCATTTTCCATGTATGGTGGCGAGCCGAATGTGACTAAATAAAGCATTCGACCCATGAACACCGAGACTCGCGTCAGTTGTTAAATTGTTGTAAGTTGTTAAAATTAAAACAGGGTTAGATATGAAAAAAATATAATATATAAGACAACAACACAGAGAGTAAAACCAGAGCATTGACAACAGTGTGATTGTTGGCAAGTGGTCACACGTGATAGTGGTGAAATACGGTCTCCTGTCAATTTATCTCAGTTAGAGTTTTATTCTAACTGTTCATGTATATTCTTAAAGAGCAGCAACGTAAACAGCCCCTAGAAATATGCCCTAGGGAAATTAGATAAAACAACAGACATTGATGTTAGTTGCAATTAGAGGTCACTGGCCTAGAATTACTCAAATTGTTGTATTCTTATAAATTTTAATATACAATTCCATTCAAGTATAAAAGAATACAGCATAAAAAAAAGAGAAGCGACGACAATGTGACCCATGGCAAATGGTCACATGTAATACCGGTGAAATACGGCCTTCTGTATATTTTCTTCAGTTAGGACTTTGTTCTAACAGTTCATGTAAATGTGATTGTAGCAAATTTTTGGCATAAAATTAACAAACAATACTTAAGTTGTTAAAAAGTGTTCTAAAAAGGATCTCGAAAAACAAATATACAGAAAACAAGCACACATTTGCAACAGTAGCGGTATCTAGGAAGAAAGTCAAAGTCCTCTTGCACTCAGACCCCTCGAGCAATAAATGAACCGTTTTAAAATATAGATTAATCAGAAAATGTACTGTATGGGCTCAGTGTGGAACGTCCAGTACTTGATGAAGGAGGTCCCGGGTTCGAAACTCCAGTTAGCTGGTTTAGTCTATGACTTTTTGTGCCACAAGGTTAGTCATACATCTTTCAAGCCACATGGGTTTGCCCTAAACACCATTTGATTTCCTCGACAAAATTCTGGTTACAGACATGATCCCGAATGCCGCTACAAGGTGAAACGTCAACGGAATAGACAAATTACTACAGCCATTTGAAAAGGTAAACTTACCCGCCGTAATGGCTAGAAGGCAACAGAAGAGCAGTCCGGAAACCATCTTGATTCTGTGATGTTCTCTACGAGAATGATTTGTCGGTGGAAATACCTGTGGCATTTATACACCATCGGAATGCACCATATGGTTTTCTGGCCATTGTTGACTTAGTGGATATATTGTCTACCCACTTAGTATCAGTATTATTCACAATGTCCCTGCTGTTGTTCGATTTTGGTAAACAACGTAGCATTTCTCCTGTCCGATGTTGCTTCTGATATGTTTCCGCATTGTTCACCAGCACGTGGGTTGGTACTGTTACAAGAGATTGAAACTTCAGTGAAAGGAATTTAACCAGGGGGCAGAGAAACAGTTTGGTATGAAAACAAAAGACTCCTTGAACCGCCACTTAACGTAAAAATATCTCAAAGGCAGAGGACAAATGGACATTTGGGGTAAAATACGTAGGTGTGCTATTAGTTTATCTACAGAGCTGGAATTTAAGAACTGTAAGAAGACTCACGACCAGATTTTGGTGCGCACGATGCATGAAAACAACTCATTCCAACATCTCACCACATTTTTTACAAAGTTAATTTGAGGCATCTAAACATCGATATTTAAATTTTGAAGACGGTTCACTAGATTGTACAGAATCCCAAAATTGGTAACTGTGGCTTTGTGACGCATATAGGTACAAATTCATCAGAATATTCGTTTTTGCAGCCACCTACAACTCAACTCATTTAATATATCTTAAATTTCTTTGGTATTTTTATCAGCTTTAAATTACCGGTAGAATTAATTCTAAACACGATTTAATAGTCTCAATTTGGAGTCTTTAAACATGGATGATATTATCATGATGAGGAAACACCCACAACCACCAATGTCTTCCTGACAGCTCTTCACACAACACAAACCCCACACAACCACCAATGTCTTCCTGACAGCAAGTCACACAACACAAACTCACACAATCACCAACGTCTTCCTGACAGCACTTCACACAACACAAACCCACACAACCACCAATGTCTTCCTGACAGCAAGTCACACAACACAAACTCACACAACCACCAACGTCTTCCTGACAGCACTTCACACAACACAAGCACCCACAACCACCAATGTCTTCCTGACAG
This sequence comes from Liolophura sinensis, assembly GCF_032854445.1. Lineage (NCBI taxonomy): Eukaryota > Metazoa > Mollusca > Polyplacophora > Chitonida > Chitonidae > Liolophura > Liolophura sinensis. The sequence goes on along the minus strand of NC_088307.1, from coordinate 27,550,880 downwards.
CAAGTCACAGAACACAAACCCAAACAACCACCAACGTCTTCCTGACAGCACTTCACACAACACAAGCACCCACAACCATCAATGTTTTCCTGACAGCAAGTCACACAACACAAACCCACACAGCCAACTACGTCTTCCTGACAGCATTTCACACAACACAAACCCATACAACAATGGTTGTCTTCCCGTCAACATTTCACACAACACAAACCCACGCAACCATCACAGTCTTCCTAACAGCACTTCACAGAATACAAACCCACACAACCACCATTGTCTTTTTGCCAGCTCTTCACACAACACAAACCCACACAACCACCAATGTCTATCTGACAACACTTCACACAACATAAACCCACACAACCTCCAATGTCTTCCTGACAGCACTTCACACAACACAAACCCACGCAACTATCATTGTCTTCTTAACAGCACTTTACACAACACAAACCCACGCAACTATCATTATCTTCTTGACACCACTTCACACAACACAAACCAGCACAACGATCAATGTCTTCCTGACAGCACTTCACACAACACAAAACCAGGCAACCATCATTTTCTTCATGGCTCCATTTCAGAACACACAAACAAGCGCAAATATCATTGTCTTCTTGACAGCAATTCACACAACACACAACCTCACAAACATCATTGTCTTCCTGACAGCACTTCACACAACACAAACCCATGCAACCACCGTTGATTTCCTGGGAGCACTTTACGCAACACAAACCCACACAACCATTTATGTCTTCCTTACAGGATTTCAAACAACACAAACACAAACAACCACCATTGTCTTCTTGACAGCACTTCACACAACACCAACCCAAACAACCATAATTGTCTTCCTGACAGCACTTCATACACCACAAACCCACATAATCATTATTGTCTTCCTGACTGCACTTCACACAACACAAAGCCACACAACCATCATTTTCTTCCTGACAGCACTTCAAACAACACAAACCCACACAATCATCATTGTCTTCTTGAAAACACTTCAAACAAAACAAACCTACACAACTATTGTTGTCTTCCTGACAGCACTTCACACAACACAAACCCACACAACCATTATTGTCTTGCGGATAGCACTTTACACAACACAAACCCACACAACCATCATTGTCTTTCTGACTGCACTTCACACAACACAAACCCGTACAACCATAATTTTCTTTCTGACAACACTTCACACAACACAAAATAACAAAACCATTGTTGTCTTAATTTCACACAACACAAGGCTTTACAACCACCATTATCTTCAGAGCAAAACTTCACACAACAGTAGTCTCCACACCCACCATTGTCTCCTTGAGAACACTTCACACAACACAAGTACGCACAACCACCATTGTATTGTTGTGTGATGTGTAAAGTATTGGCAGGGAGATAATGGTGATTAATGGGGCTTGTGGTGTGTGAAGTGTTCTCAATGAGACAAAGGTGGATGTTGGGGGGGGGGGGGGGGGAGGCTTGGTTTGTTTGAAGAGCTGAAATGGAGACAGTGGTGGCTGAGGGACAGTGCATTGTCTCCCCGACAACACTTTACATAACACACGCGCCCATAACTACCATTGTCCTCTTACCAAACTCCACACAACACAAGCGCCCATAACTACCATTGTCCTCTTACCAAACTCCACACAACACAAGCGCCCATAACTACCATTGTCCTCTTACCAAACTCCACACAACACAAGCGCCCATAACTACCATTGTCCTCTTACCAAACTCCACACAACACAAGCGCCCATAACTACCATTGTCCTCTTACCAAACTCCACAACACAAGCGCCCATAACTACCATTGTCCTCTTACCAAACTCCACACAACACAAGCTCCCATAACTACCATTGTCCTCTTACCAAACTCCACACAACACAAGCAACCACAACCACCATTGTCTCGCTGACCGCACTTCACACACCATAAGCCGCCCACAACCAAAATTGTCTCCCTGACAACACTTTACATGGCATAAGCGCCCATAACTACAATTGTCTTCTTACCAAACTCCACACAACACAATCACCCACAATCACCGTTGTCTCGCTGACAACACTTCACTCAGCACAAACCCTAAAATTACCATTGTCTGCATGACAGCACTTAAAACAAAAAACAAGCTCACGGAACCAAGATTGTCTCTCTGACAAAAACTTCACACAACACAAGCACCTAAAACCACCATTACCTCCGTGACAATACTTTACACAACACCGCCATTGTCCTAGCGACCTTACACAAAAAACTTCACACAAAAGAAGCGCCCATAGTCAACACTGTCTCCATGACAACGCTTTACACAGCACAGGCACCCACAGCCACCATTGTCCCCCTGACCGCATTGCACACAACACAAGCCCACCACAACCACTATTTTCTCCGTTACAAAACTTAACACAACAGAATCCTCCACAACCACTACGTCTCCCTTACAAAACCTAATACAACACTATCCTCCGCAACCACCACATCTCCCTTACAAAACTTAACATCACACAATTCTCCGCAACAACCATTGACTCCCTTACACAATTTAACACCACACAGTTCTCCGCAACCACCATTGCCTCTCTCACTAAACTTAACACAACACAATCCTCCGTAACCATCAGGCCTCTCTGACAAAACTTAACACAACACAATCTTCCGCAACCACCACGTCTCCCTTACAAAATTTAACACCACAGAGTCCTCCGCAATTACCATTGCCTCCCTTACAAAACTTAACACAACACAATCCTTCACAACCACCATTGCCCCATGGAGTTACCATGTTTGTGAAGTATTTACTCAAAGCAAGTTGATTTACTTTCAAAAACCATAAACATGCAGATGCTTTTTTTGATATTTAAATTATCAGCAGCAAATGGCCTCCCCGTTATTCCAATTCTAACGGATGTCATGAAATTATGTTTTTAATTATAGATTTCAGCAAGATTATGGGACCAGCTTTAATATAAATTTGTTTGGATAGAGATATGCTGCAGAAAAGAAGCCACTTGTTCATACCTGCGTATTCTAAAGCTTCTGTTTAAAAAAGTGTTTACCTGGACGGTGAAATAAGACAACAAGGTAATGTGTAAATTTGCTTGTGTCTATACTTTTGTGTAGGTATGATATTACCGACTGCTAGCAGTTTTCATTAGTTTGTTTTATGCACTTTTCCTTTGCTTAACGTTTCCTTGAATGTACATGTTTGCATATGATAAAACAATGTTTGCAAGAGCAGACTTTTCTGGGTTTACAGAACAGGGCGTGGTTATATTTCGTTATAAATGAGTTTAAGGGCTGTTCTGGTTTAACGTATGAAAAAACAGTGTTTGGAAAAACCTCATTTTCCTGGGCGCATAGAATAGGGTGAGGTTAATATCGCACAGCACTACAAGTAGAGTAGCGGCATAGTTACACAGATGAAAAGCATGCACTGGGAATTGTTTATGGGCAACCATTCATCAATATCCTGTCACCATTATTATATTATAGTATAATAGTTGTATTATAGTATAGCTGATTTATAAAGTTGTCATCAATTGACTTGACACAAATATGTTTTATTCTATACACCTTTGCTATTAATGATTGTAATTCCAGCCATCCTCACGCCTGCATCCAACATGTTGAGGAAGATATTGTTAGCACTTTGCTTGGTCGGGTTACTGGAAGCGGGCGCCATTGGTAAGTTTGTGCTTTTCATTTCCATTTCTTTACCTGCGTGTCAAATATACGACGACAGAAAATGAAAATGAAAATATGGATAACGTTTTTAGCTATATCATTATCACATATTAACACATTCATGCACATTTACATGAGCTTTACTTGGTGAGGCTGGTAATTTATCCTAAAGATAAGACTTTCTAATATAAGAAAACCTCGGGCACTTATGTGAACATGTAGTTGATTACAATCTCAAGTTTTCTTAGCAGCAGCAATACTATTGGAGCCTATGCCAAGTCTTATTTTTTTAGTAAATAAATATTGAACAGGAAGATAACAGTCTAAGTTTTAATATTAACCTAGTAGTTATCTTTGCATATATTGACTTTCTGTACCTGAAATTAATGGCTATGATCATTATTATTCATATGAACTCCACCAATAAGAATGACAGAGGTTACAATATGATCATTAATGTAGCACACGACACATTCAAATAATTCAAAAAGCCTCTAAGGCGTTCCATGATCTTTATACATTTTTGAATCTTTATTCACGTAACAGGTTATTAAATGTAATTTACGCTCATTGGTTTTATATTAATACACTTCTCATCATTCCCTGGTCCCCGTGGTTAGCATCCCAGCGCAGCTGAATGACCCAGTGGCCCCTTACCAATGCGATTGCTGTGAGCTGCTCTCCGACCTTACATGGAAGGTCTTGCAACAACATACGAATAGTCGGAGGTTTCCCCCGGGCTCTGTCATAATGCTAGCCGTTGTCGTATAAGTGAAATATTCTTGAGTACGGCGTAAAACATCAATCAAATAAATAATTTTATCCCGCCTCAGACAGTCCGATTTTCATTGGACAACATCGGTCAAGTGGGATACGGATATGTTCTTGAATCCTGCAGACGACGTCAAATGTGTCTGCTGAGTAGGCTATCTCCATTTGTTGAGTAGTGAATACACTTAACAAATGGAGATACTGCGCAAAACACCAATTAAATAAATAAATAAATCACATAAACATAAGTGGCCCTAATATCGGGCCTTTGCAGCACCCCAGATGTTACAGAAAGGACGCCTTGGCCGTATTCAGAAATCGATAAATAACCATTTGTAAAATTTTACGTTCCAGGATCTCTAATTTTCAGCCAAATGATGACTTTTAGAAATCTGAAAGTGTTATTATCATGTAAACAGGTGTGTCCTACGGGGATCCATTATAGACTTTTGTACTCGCTTTCAGGCTATAGTACTGAGCTGATTCAGGTATAGAATACCTTTGAGGCATGTAACAGCTTTACTGACCATTATACCTGTTATTTTTTCTGCCCCGGAACAATTCCAACGGAACAAAATACTACTTTCACGAGGCCACGAATTCAATCTTGTGCAAATTAAAGAAATATCTAAAGGCATGGCCATCGCCTGGGAAACTGTGATGCTAAAGTTTTCTGGAGTTCAACTCATTGGAACGTAAGTTATATGTATTAACATTTAAAAGTGTAAGAATATATAGTGAAAAAGATTCTAAGGAGGCCTGATACCGAAGATGGTAAGTATATGTAAGTTTATTACGACTCAGGCTCAGAACATGACATCAGATCAATTGAACCATTTGTGGAAATTAAATGGCGCTTTTAATCATAACCATAGTAAGAAATTTTGATATCTTACTTTGAAGTACAATGTTTTTGGACTTAAAAATGTTCTTAATTTAAACATTCTGGGCTGAGTTTAACAATGTTTTGGCAGAAAAGGGACTTTTAGTGTAATTTAGCAGACTCTGCAACATAACGGTATTCATCGGCAGCGTCACAAATTACATAATTTACACGAACACACAAAAGTCCTGCCGTTACTGCAGGCTTTACTCGGAATCAGCTCTCCTCATTTTAATTATTTCCAATGTTGTTTTTGTACCAGAGAAGTGACGATGTTACAATACCTGGATGGAAAGGCGAAAATAAGATTAGGTCATTCAACTATTTGAGGTGAGAATGTCTTTAAATATATCGTCATAGAAAAACGATGCAGAACCAAGTGGAGTGTTACTCAATATGCCGCCTAATGAGGTTCTTTGGATACCTTTTCTTCGAAACAGACCTGCCCTGATAATCCAACACAGAGTGCAAACTGATTTCCTGAACTCATGATGTTGACAAACTATAAATCTTCTGGACAGATCTATATTTCAACAATAAAATATGTTTACTGTTATGTAAAACAGCCAAAAAACTATCTATCAAGCGAGTTTTTTTTTTTCGTTATTTATATTATGCAGGTAGCAACACCAACTAGTGCAGTATTATACAGTTTTAAATGGGTTCAAAGGTCAAATCCATGACTCTCTATGGATTTTCGGCACGGACTTAGTAAAACCTCAACAAAGTAAGATTTAACAGACCTGATACTGATTAAATTCTCACTAAAGTTAGATGTGACAAGCTTGGTATTGGCCAATTCTCACTGGTCAGTCTCATTGTAGTCAGTTGTGACAACTCTAGCAGTAGTCCATTCTCACTGGTCAGTCTCATTGTAGTCAGTTGTGACAAGTCTAGCATTAGTCCATTCTCACTGGTCAGTCTCACCAAAGTCAGATGTGACAAGTCTAGCATTGGTCCATTCTCACTGGTCAGTCTCACCAAAGTCAGGTGTGACAAGTCTAGTATTGGTCCAATCTCACTGGTCAGTCTCACTTAAGTCAGATGTGACAAGTCTAGCATTGGTCCATTCTCACTGGTCAGTCTCACCAAAGTCAGGTGTGACAAGTCTAGTATTGGTCCATTCTCACTTGTCAGTCTCACTTAAGTCAGATGTGACAAGTCTAAATTGGTTTATTCTCATTGGTTCAATCTCACTAAAGTTAAGCTTGACATATAGAGCTATCCTTCAGACTCAGGTGTGACCTAATGCTGATGTGACAGGTCTGGTACTGGTTCACTCTCACTATAGTCAGATGTGACAGAGCTAATACTGTTTCAATCTCACTATAGTCAGATGTGAGAGGCCTAATACTGCTTTAATATCAATATATTCAAATGAGACAGCCTCTTTACCGAGTTTGTTTTTGTGGTATTAATCGTCGTTTTTCCGAATTGACCTTGCGAGTATTATCTTGGAACGTCTGTATTGGTTGACGGCTGCTATACAAATGTCTGTTTTGAGGCATAGGTTTGCTAAAATCACTGAAGTCAGTAAGCTACTCGATCCGGTTAGTTGTCCTCGCCTTGCGTCCATCATAGCTGCAGTCTGCCAATATAAGGCCTCTATGGTTCGACCTTGGCTGAAAAATATGGAGGGAAGCACAACTCTATGGCTTCAAAACCAGTCTCCTGGCCACATCACAATGCACTGAGCAATGATTCCAATGTTGAGTAGCGTCCCTTCACTACATTGTAATCCCAGTACTGAGTAGCGTCCCTTCACCACATTGTGATCCCAGTGATGAGTGGCGTCCCTTCACCACATTGTGATCCCAGTGCTGAATGGCTTCCCTTCACCACATCACAATGCACTCAGAAATGATTCCAGTAATGATGCACTCAGTAATGATCCCAGTGCTGAGTAGCGTCCCTTCACCACATTGCGATCCCAGTGATGAGTGGCGTCCCTTCACCACATTGTGATCCCAGTGCTGAATGGCTTCCCTTCACCACATCACAATGCACTCAGTAATGATTCCAGTAATGATGCACTCAGTAATGATCCCAGTGCTGAGTAGCGTCCCTTCACCACATTGTGATCCCAATGTTGAGTATAAAAATGTGCAGGTAGTGTTCCCTAACCACACAATAATGTGCTGTGTAGTGTCCCCCAAACACATAATAATTTGTTTGGTAGTGTTCCCTAACCACACAATAAAGTGTTGTGTAGTGTCCCCCAAACACATAATATTGTGCTGGGTAGTGTTCCCTAACCAAATAATAATGTGCTGTGTAGTGTCTTTTAACCAGATAATAATGTGCTGGGTATTGTCCCCTAACCACATAATAATGCACTGGGTAGTGTCCCCTAACCACACAATAATGTGCTGTGTAGTGTCCACCAAACACATAATAATTTGCTGGGTAGTGTTCCCTAACCACACAATAATGTGCTGTGTAGTGTCCCCCTAACACATAATATTGTGTTGGGTAGTGTTCCCTAACCAAATAATAATGTGCTGTATAGTGTCCCCTAACCAAATAATAATGTGCAGGGTAGTGTCCCCTAACCACATAATATTGTGCTGGGTAGAGTTCCCTAACCACATGGGTAATAATGCCTAGGTACTTCTTAAAGCACTAGGTAATGGTTCATAATTACATCATAATGCACTGGTGGGCGATCCCCAACCACGTCATAATGCACTGGGTAATGATCCTTTGGTACATGATAATACACTGGGTAATAATGCGAAAGTACCTCATAATGTACTGGGTGATGATCCCTAAGACCCACCATAATGAGCTGAATAATGATTCCTAAGTACATTATAATGCACTGGGTAATAATGCGAAAGTACATCATAATGCACTGGGTAATGATCCTTGAGTATATCATAATGCACTGGGTAAAGATCCCTGGGTACATCATAATGCACTGGGTAGTGATTTTAATACATCACAATGCACTGGGTAAAGGTTCCTAATCACTTATCTATTTATTTATCACTGTACTCAAGAATATTTTATTTATACGACGGCGGCCAGCATTACGGTTGGAGGAAACTGAGCAGAGCCCACCACCACCTTCAGGTGACTGCAAGGCATTCCCACTTACCACTGGAGAGGAAGTACGTCAAAGTGTACTAGGTTATGTCCCGTGGTCACACCAAAGTACACTGCTTCATACACTGAAATTCATTAAATATTACATCCCGGTATGGCGATATTTTACTGAACGGACTGTAAACAACTCATCTAAAATTACATTGAGCATTTTGAAAGGAGCTTAATGCTTCAAGCAATTTCCGCCGTTTTTTTCTGTAGAATAAAATATGTCGAAAAATCCTATCGGGGCACCGATGGCCTGGTTGTTAGAGTGCTATCGCTAGAGCATATCAGTGAAACCGGAGCCTCTAATCAATGCTATCGAAGAGTGTCCGGCTCATGCTGGCTCTCTCAGCAACCACAGGATGGTCCTTGGTTTACCCCGGGATCTGCCCGTTTTCCTTTCTTTATAATGCTGGCCGCAATCGTATAAGTGAAATATGTCTTATAAAGGCGTAAAATTCCAATCAAATAAATAGATAAACAAAATCCTTTAAGACAACATAGTCACCTTAAAAGATTTAAACTTTCCGCTCGTCCACCCCACCGCACCCTGTGTTTCTCGATCACCTCTATACTTGGCCAAGAACAACATTTCTTTGCTAATATAGTAAAAATAAATTTATTACCTGCACAATTTTCCTGAGAAGGACGTCGAAAGAGAGAAAATCCTCGATACTAGGCTCATACTATTATAGACACAGGGCGCACAAACATCGCCTATAAGAAGTTTGGATGAAACGAATAGTGGCTAGAGTGGATGTGCGATTATCACTCAAGGTCAGGAGTAACCACAATGTCAAGAAACCAATCAAATAATCAATCAATTAAAAAACCCCTTCCTCCAGATTAGCATGTAAAATTATTTTTATTTTATTTTTTGCTTTTTTTGGTTGGCGTTTTACGCCCTGCTCGACAATATTTAACTGATGCGACGGCGGGCTGCACTATGTTGGGAGGAAAGCGGGCAGTGCCCATGGAAAACTCACGACCATCCACAGGTTGTTGGAAGACCTTCCGACGTACGGTGGGCAGCATTATGGTATGAGGAAAGCGGGCAGTGCCCAGGGGAAAACCCACGACCACCTACAGGTTGCTTACAGACCTTCCGACGTACCGCGGGCAGCATTATGGTGGGAGGAAAGGGGGCAGCGACCAAGGGAATCCCAGACCTACCCACTGGTTGCTGGCAGACCTTTCGACGTACGGTGAACAACATTATGGTGGAAGGAAAACGGGCAGTGCCCTGGGGAAACCCACGACTACCCACAGGTTACTGGAAGACCTTTCGACGAACAGCGGGCAGCATTATGGTGGGTGGAAAGCGGGCAGCGCCGATGGGAAACCCACGACCACCCACAGGCTGCTGGAAAACCTGCCGACGTACGGCGGAGAGCATTATGGTGGGAGGAAAGCGGACAGCACCGATGGGAAACCCACGATCACCCACAGGTTGCTGGAAAACCTGCCGACGTACGGCTGAGAGCATTATGGTGGGAGGAAAGCGGACAGTGCCACGGGGATAATAACAATCCATCTCCCACAAGCCATCTACCAAAAACAGCTCAGCTCTTACCGTAAGCTAATTTCGGATGTATACATCATTGTCGGACTTTAGGGCACGCAACTCAAGCGCGAGTGGTATCACCGAACTGACAACAAACAGCGCACAGAGCGTTTGTTTACTTTACAAATAAAGCAAACACCCGAACGTTATGCAGCTATAAGAATCGCAATACCTTTACAGATAGAACATACAAGATTGATGTGACACGTAATCAATATTTTTTACAACATGGATAATATGGTATTTAATATTTTGCCTCACAAGTTCCGATTAATGATTGTAGTCCATAGGTTGCGTGTGAAGGCAAAGTCAAATGACTTCCAAAAAACTCCATAAAGACGAAGAATATCCTTTGCAGTGCGAAAGTAATTTGAGACCATTATAAACGACAGGTACACACATTTTATCTGCTTACATTATCCAAAGAACAAAAACAAGCGTAAGCTTCTACGTGCACCTAATAATAATCTTTTGGTCTTTATTTAGTATTGCTTATTCACTTATCTAATTGGAGTTTTAGTTAATGTTCACGAATTATTTTATGGATGGAAGAAAGCACAGTGTGGAGAGTAAGCCACCAACCTATATGTAATCTGCTGTTTATTATTCCTGTAAATTGCCTTGTTTACTTCACAATCATATTCCTCCATAATTTTCGGCATTGGGTTGGCTCCCGTTTAGATATAGAGTTATGATTCTTTCTTCTAGCCAGTGAATAGCGAAGTATCCACAAGCAAGTACAGAACTGCATATTGCCTGAAATTAAGGGGTCAAGACTTCTTTAATATAACAAAAATTGCTTTAAAACAGCAAATCTGGATATCTCCATCTTTATTTTTTGTAGCTTACCTGTTTTGTAAAATGTATTTCTCTGACGGTTATGATGTCAGTCATCATCATATGTATAATTATGATGTGAAGACGTTTAGCATTTAGAGAACACTGAACGTGTAGAGGAACAGTGCATTTATTATATGAAAATGCTACTTAGACGTACAGGTACAAGAGCAAAATGAAAAGTAGGACAATAGAGCTTGAAGATGATACTATTGCACCCCGACCACCTCGGTGGTATCCTCTGAACAAAATTTGGACTCCATCTAACGGACTAACAGAAGTCTCGAGCTCAAAACCGTTAAAAAAAACTGTTCAGCTGATGAACGATTATTTCACAATAGGTATCGGTACAAACTGTTGGCTTGGTCATACATAAATATGATAGAGGAGAGTGTGTTAATCCGTAATATGTAATAATACACGAGTGATGAAACACCACTGCCTAATGTAATAAAACATATGATGTAAACTAATATCACCGCGTGACGTAATAATGTTTGGCCTTCGATGTAATAAAACCAATACCTGAGTTTTGTTATAACAATTGCCGTGTAATGTAATTATTGGCTTTCAAAAGTCTGGTGTAGTTTGAAATTTTCGTCTTATGTAGGTAAACCTTACCTTTTTACTCATCCAAGATCTTGTAAAAATCGCTGGCTCTTTTAAAGTTATTTGGAATACAAAGTCCAAAGCTTTTTCGGGCATTCAAACGCAAGGGTTTGCGCAGGTAAGTCGGTTTTAACTTTACTTCAGTTATAACACAAACATCTTCAGGTGTACATGGAGAAATATGTATAGAGAGGAGGGGTGCGGTCACAGTTAGAGATGCACAAACCAGTTGAATGTTAGAAGAGTAAAAAACATATATTGGGCAGAGCAGTAGGATATCTACCAGCAAATGTGTTGAAGACTTAACTAATTTATTTTTAATTGCAACGTCACGCTCACAAAGTAATATCCCACGCTCGTGTGGCAACTACAGACAATAACCACCTGCCTTTTGTTTACTAGAGTTACCTCCCTTCTTGGGCCTCTGACAGCTTGTTTGGGAGGGAAACAAGCGGATGGTGGTTAGCTCTGCTATCGATGTACAGATTCAGGGACTCCCAACTGAGAACATAAAATGTTATTTTCTTGACTTTTTGGGCATCATAAAACTGATAGTGTGTGCTGGGGATGAGATATCATGAATTATCATCCCTCAACTTTCGCATACCAGCCGTGAACTAAAAAACTGACGTTAATCGAGAGGCCAATTCCCAAAGCGATTGTTATTGGAACAGGTTATTGTGTTAAATATAATGCACATATTCTATTAGAGTATCAGGATTTTAAGTTGAATATGACACAATAATCTGCTTTAGTGACAGAATACATTATTACCTCTTAGCATCACTCAGACACCAGACTTTCTGCAAAATTTAACAGGTTCATTTTTTCAGAGTGAGAAAGTGTATAACAAACGAAAATAGAACGGAATTATGCAAAAAAAGAAGCTAACAATAGTTTTCAAACATCTTGGATAGACGCAAAGAATGTTCTAAGCAAATGAGTGAAATCTGATTTGCACTTTGATAGCAACTGTTCACATATCCAACTCGACGCTATACTTCAACTCGACGAATATAATGCCCCAGCCTCACAAACATGAAGCAGAGTGCCAGAATTATGGACGTTCTGTTCATATTTACTTACAAAATAGTCATACTCATTATAAAACTTTAGAAACTCTGACGTTGACACACTTGTTTTTGTAATAATAACTTGTGACGTTGATTGATAAATGTTACAAGGCGATATCTGTACACGCTCTATACGGTATCCTTGGGCATGTTGCTGTCCAAGTAAGGATAATCTACAATGTTAAAATTGAAACCCCCTCTTGTCCTAAAGTCTGCGAGAGAGGAAACCGTTTTGGAAACCGTTTTGGACCTGTACAAATACCATGGGAATACCTATACACTGTTAATATATAGTTTCCCCGAATTTCAAATAGATGAACAAGGAAACATTTTGCAATTGCATAACAGTACTTTTTACAAAATGGCTGTATTCATTATAGTGCCTTCGTTAAAAGAGTAGATACAAGTTTGGTGGTACAGCCTCTTCACCCCGCATTAAAGTGAGTTTTCTATGCAGTGTGGGATTTATGCAGTTTTGGAATCCAGTAATGTGGGACATTTCTTTTCAATTGGCAGTTTTTGTTATTATCTCTCATATTTTTCTCGATCCTCTATACTTCAGACCTCATTAGCTGCACTGAATAACTTGCCTTCTTGATTTTGTCACCTCACGCCTTGCACGACCCAAGCTGGTCATAACATCGTTTGTCCCCACATGTAGTGTTTTTCTTTTCTTCAACGAATTGGCATCATAAATGAAATACGATTTTCTTTCTTACCTGGCCATTCACTTGTCTTTACAGCTAACCCCTCCCGTCATCATAGATAAAATACGATTCTCTTTCTTACCTGGCCATTCACTTGTCTGCACAGCTAACTCCGCCCGTCTGGATAATGACGCAGGGCCTTACCAGAACCACGGTCTTCAGGGCGTCGTTAGTTCTCTTCCTGTAAACACTTGGCTTCCATATTTGCGGCGCTACGCTTATATGCGCTTCCAGGACGATCATTGCTGCGCATTGTCTAGATGACGTGAGTAAACCATACGGCAAGCAATACTCTGTTATTTAAATACAAAAGAAAACAAATAGTGAACATGTCAGTGATGTGCACTGTCTCACAATGGATTCGATCGGAGAGGGCGTGCTGTATTTTAATGCATTTTTGCTTGAAAGAAACCCAGGTGCACCGTGGGCTACTAGTTAGCGCGAGCAACCTGTAGATGGTCGTGGTTCCCTCTGGCTCTGCCCGGTTTGCTTCCTCCACGGCCACAATGCTGGCCGCGGTCATACAAGAGAAATATTTTTGTGGTCGGTGCAAAAAACCTATCAAATATATGAAAAAATGAATTCCGAATTTAGCTTTAACGACACAGTTTTGGGTAACATAAGTTCCGTTGCATGTAGAACTAGAGACATGGGACGATATGGAAGGCATCTCAGTTTGAGTTGTCCTGTTTGTGAACGTTCTAGGATACTAGAAAAACCAGATGTAATGTGAAAGAGCATAGCCATTGGACTGTTGTTTAATCCATGAGCAGGAATTCTGAGTAATTCTGCGATGGTGGTCATTATTATGGATGGAGGAAACTCGATTGCCGGGAATATTTATTTATTTGTTTATTTAATGGATGTTTTACGCCGTACTCAAGAAAATTTAACTTATGCGTCGGAGGCCAGCATTATGGTGACAGGAAACCATGCAGAGCCTGGGAGAACCAATGGCCATCTGCAGGTTACTGCCAGACATTTTCACCCAGCGCCCAGCTGACACGCTAACCAAATTGGCCACTGGGGATACCGATTGCCCAGAATAAACCAACCCGCATTTGCAAGGTTCGGACTAATTTTCTTCAGTGACAGCTGGCGGTCGACGACCCTCATGTGGCCATCTTAGCAGTTTAACGGTCATTGGAGACCGTCTGTCTGTCACCAATACGCTGTCAATATCTGAAACCACACTTGGGAATGTTCGTCAGTGACTTGCCATATGTCGATGGTTTAATCCGGATACACCGGTTTTCATCAACAGACCTGATCGCCAGAAAATTTCCTGAGCACCATCTTTACACACTTATTAGAGGAATAAATATCCAAGATAACATTCTCCAAGACTTTCTTTTTGTAGTTTTCTCCTTTCATACCCTTTAATGTCTCACCCACAAGCTAACTCATTGATCGACTTCGTGCCAGTTATTAAGACCATAGATTACGTGTTTGTTAACTTCGGTCTCACAGCGTTGTGAATGATGACACTGTATCGATGGTTTCCTGTCCTTTGCTCCTCACACTCTACACTCTGCAGGACAGACCATTCAAATCTATCCATTTGACGCACTCTCAAAAGACAGCAGGGTCTCAGATACGTATGGACAGTGAGGTAATCAGGGATATATAATAAAATCCTTTCATTCTTGTTTTCCCATGACCATGATATGCTGTTGTAGCTCTTACATAGAAGTACCGTCTCGGTGTGGTCGTTCTGAACACTTTCCCATAGACTCTAGCCACGATATCTGACACTGTTCTTATTACACCTAAGGTTTATGTGTGTGTGCCGGGGAGTGCGGAGCTCAACCTAAGACTCGGCTCACATGAGACTATTTGTCACTGGTGTCACGTGACTGAGTTCAGCTTTAACTGTCTCGCCTGCAGTCTAAAGTCAGGAAAATTGTCAAGAGTCACGATGGTTTCCTCTGAGAATTCTGGTTTCTTATTAATGAAGGACTCTTAACCACGGAGTAAACTTACCAATAAATCAAATAAGTTTACATACAATAGAGGATCAGTCCTTCGTTTCTCCCTCAAATGACAAGTGCAGAGTGAAAATAACAAAGGCATTACATGTAGTTTTTTCAATCTGCCTAAAACCCGGATCACGATGGTGGACGCTACAACTAGATCACTACACTAGATGAGTTCATACATCTTACTTCGGTTTCTTGTTTGATTTCATTCTTTATTTCAATGGGGTGTTGTTTTATTCTTATGTCGGAAAGCAAGGAAATAAACAAATCAAATCGGCACTGGGCCAATGTAGCGACCATCAAGCCATTACCAACGCAATACGAAAACTCCTCATTAATATGGTAAAGTATATCTCTATTCACTCACTAATTAACTCGCACGTCTTAACTTCTTGCTGAGTTCTTCTTTTATTTGTTAAAATCACGGATGATTACATCTAAAAGTAAACATTCGATGACTGGTTAGATGTTCTGGGCGATCCAATCTTGGTATTTAGAGACCCGGGTGTATACACTGGGTTTTGTTCCAGGACAATCCCTGTGCCCCCAGGAGGTGACCCCAGCGAACTTCTCTCCGTCGGGTAGCAGACAGGTTAACGGACCGCCGCTGTCACCCTGTAACAGTTTTTTACATATAAATAAGCTATATACGCCTACATGAATACATCCTTTTTAATTCCTGTTAATTACTCTTTCTAAAAGCCGATTGTAATTTGAATACAACATTGAATCTCCGTGGCAAAACTGTTACAGATTTCAGTTTGTAAAGAGGACAAATAAGAACTTACCTGACACGCGGATACTTTGTACTGGAAATATTCCAGACAAATGTTCGTGTCAGTAATGCCATTCCAATGATTGCTGCAATCGTTGTTCTGCATTACTTTTATATCAGAGAACTTCAGTTTTCGCGATCCACCTTGAGCGGTACCTAGTGAATGATGAAACTGACAATGAACATAACACACAAAAACTACAGGTTAACATGGATATTTGTCTAAAGTCCACTCTATCTAGCGTGAAGTAAACCAAAATGGAAAAAAAATTATAAAAATTGTTTAACTACTATAGCAACTCACAGCCATTGGGAATGGCGGAGTGCGTGCATCCTGAACATTGCCTCTCAGCCTATCCTCTTCCATATTAAATACTGGGCGCCAAGCTTTGCTTGTTTATTTATTTCTTTCATTGGTGTTTCACTCAAGAACTCAAGAATATTTCACTTATACGACCGCAGCCAGCATTACGGCCTTGTTTGTTGCTGGTGTAATCTATATGTTTTAACCTCATAGGCAGCGCTCACCGGAAGTTCTTCCCCAACCAGCAATCCAGCATAACTTGTTTGTCAGATCTCCGTCCGCATCAGTGACCATCGCAATAGGCTGCACGTATGTTCCTAATGGAATAGCGTCAAACTTCAGGATTGCAATGTCATTTTTCCAGTAGTTATATCGTTGATACTGTGGATGCTGAAACATTAGATTAGTTGTATTCAGTCGAGAAGTTTTCCACATAATTTTAAAAGTTATGACTTCCTTTTTGTGTTGTTTTTCGATTATTTTTTTTACGAAGTTTACTTCAACAAGAACTTTACCTTTATTGGTGAATGACTCCATCCTTTTTAACTATCTAACAGTAATAACTACACTAATTGATGAATCTTGATAAAACAAAGCATGTCACGTTCAGACAAGTCACAAAATTTTGATCTACATCCAAATGACACCGATGAAATATTTGGATATGAGTGTTTTAAGTCGCTGAATCCAGTGAAAAAAAACTTTTCGGACATCAACTTACACGTATTGTACATTGATTTGAACTATCGTGGACCTACACGTTAACGACTATTTTATTGCTCTACTTACAGTCATCTTCGACCAATAAAGATGTTGAGATTTATTTATGCATTTGATTGATGTTTTACGTCGTAGTCAAGAATATATAACATGTATGGCGACGGCCAGCATTATGGTGGGAGGAAACGGGACATAACCTGGGAGAATTATCTGCGACCATCCGCGGGCTGCTGTCAGACCTTCCCGTACACGACCGGATAGGCTTCATTGTGCTGCATTAGGCCAAGGGAGCTTCTGGGGAACAGTTTCCTTCAGGTATTAGGCCATATATATCAACCTCATTTGTTCATACCTTGATAAATTGGGTAACTGATCTGCTCACTTCATGCCCACTCCACTGATCAAAGTGGAGTTGTCCAGCTTGAACTGTGTAGGATCTACTCTGGAATTTCAGTAAAAGCACAACGTTAAACCAGTTTGCAGAGCAACAAGTCAACAGAAATAGCTAATAAAACCTGTAAGAGATTATTAAAAAGTTTTTAGCTGCAGGATCTATAGAAATATCGAATTTGTCCTGATTGGTCAATAATTAGGACGAGATCTTTAGTTTACGAAAATCAAGAATTTCTCATTTCTCACTCATCGCACAAGCTATTCATACTCATAACCCATAGTATTTAGGTATTTAGATATTAAGTATTAATTAATTAATCAAACTTGAGTCAACCTCGTATCACTTTGAATCAACCACTGTTGACTGATATTCCACAGGCGAGAGGATAGCTTTGTATTATATTATAACAGTATACCCCTCTGGCCAAGATGTCTAATGGGTTCTTTAAAGTCATGACTAGTCTCTGGATCCGTTTACATAGCCATTCTAAAAGATGCAATCAAAACTGGTCTCTTCAATCGAGAAAATGTTGTTGACGAATTTGGTCCATTATGGACAGACAGTCTATATCAGTGGTTGTTTGCTTCTTATATTCTAAAATACTGTAGTGCTTTACGTATGATTTACTCACATCATCTAGACAATGCGCTGCAGTGATCGCCCTGGTTGCGCTGATCAGCGTAGCGCCGCAAACGGCGTAGCCAGATGTTTGCAGGGAGAGAATGGAGTTAAAATATCCGTACTTGGAATCAAACCCATTAACGACGTCCTGAACGCCGTGGATCTGGTAAGGCGCTGTGTCATTATCCAGACGGACGGGGTTAGCTGTGAAGACAAAATGAAAGTCATGTACAGTATTGTCTCAGTGACTGATGGTTGTGGAGTCTTGTGTTGTATCAAGTGTTGCCAGGTAAGGAAACTGCTCATTTTCCATGTATGGTGGCGAGCCGAATGTGACTAAATAAAGCATTCGACCCATGAACACCGAGACTCGCGTCAGTTGTTAAATTGTTGTAAGTTGTTAAAATTAAAACAGGGTTAGATATGAAAAAAATATAATATATAAGACAACAACACAGAGAGTAAAACCAGAGCATTGACAACAGTGTGATTGTTGGCAAGTGGTCACACGTGATAGTGGTGAAATACGGTCTCCTGTCAATTTATCTCAGTTAGAGTTTTATTCTAACTGTTCATGTATATGCTTAAAGAGCAGCAACGTAAACAGCCCCTAGAAATATGCCCTAGGGAAATTAGATAAAACAACAGACATTGATGTTAGTTGCAATTAGAGGTCACTGGACTAGAATTACTCAAATTGTTGTATTCTAATAAATTTTAATATACAATGCCATTCAAGTATAAAAGAATACAGCATAAAAACAAGAGAAGCGACGATAATGTGACCCATGGCAAATGGTCACATATAATACCGGTGAAATACGGCCTTCTGTATATTTTCTTCAGTTAGGGCTTTGTTTTAACAGTTCATGTAAATGTGATGGTAGCAAATTTTTGGCATAAAATTAACAAACAATAATTAAGTTGTTAAAAAGTGTTCTAAAAAGGATCTCGAAAAACAAATATACAGAAAACAAGCACACATTTGCAACAGTAGCGGTATCTAGGAAGAAAGTCAAAGTCCTCTTGCACTCAGACCCCTCGAGCAATAAATGAACCGTTTTAAAATATAGATTAATCAGAAAAGATACTGTATGGGCACAGTGTGGAACGTCCAGTACTTGATGAAGGAGGTCCCGGGTTCGAAACTCCAGTTAGCTGGTTTAGTCTATGACTTTTTGTGCCACAAGGTTAGTCATACATCTTTCAAGCCACATGGGTTTGCCCTAAACACCATTTGATTTCCTCGACAAAATTCTGGTTACAGGCATGATCCCGAATGCCGCTACAAGGTGAAACGTCAACGGAATAGACAAATTACTACAGCCATTTGAAAAGGTAAACTTACCCGCCGTAATGGCTAGAAGGCAACAGAAGAGCAGTCCGGAAACCATCTTGATTCTGTGATGTTCTCTACGAGAATGATTTGTCGGTGGAAATACCTGTGGCATTTATACACCATCGGAATGCACCATATGGTTTTCTGGCCATTGTTGACTTAGTGGATATATTGTCTACCCACTTAGTATCAGTATTATTCACAATGTCCCTGCTGTTGTTCGATTTTGGTAACCAACTTAGCATTTCTCCTGCCCGATGTTGCTTCTGATATGTTTCCGCATTGTTCACCAGCACGTGGGTTGGTACTGTTACAAGAGATTGAAACTGCAGTGAAAGGAATTTCACCAGGGGGCAGAGAAACAGTTTGGTATGAAAACAAAAGACTCCGTGAACCGCCACTTAACGTAAAAATATCTCAAAGGCAGAGGACAAATGGACATTTGGGGTAAAATACGTAGGTGTGCTATTAGTTTATCTACAGAGCTGGAATTTAAGAACTGTAAGAAGACTCACGACCAGATTTTGGTGCGCACGATGCATGAAAACAACTCAGTGCAACATCTCACCACATTTTTTACAAAGTTAATTTGAGGCATCTAAACATCGATATTTAAATTTTGAAGCCACCTACAACTCAACTCATTTAATATATCTTAAAGTTCTTTGGTATTTTTATCAGCTTTAAATTACCGGTAGAATTAATTCTAAACACGATTTAATAGTCTCAATTTGGAGTCTTTGAACATGGATGATATTATCATGATGAGGAAACACCCACAACCACCAATGTCTTCCTGACAGCAAGTCACACAACACAAAACCCACACAACCACCAATGTCTTCCTGACAGCAAGTCACACAACACAAACTCACACAATCACCAACGTCTTCCTGACAGCACTTCACACAACACAAACCCACACAACCACCAATGTCTTCCTGACAGCAAGTCACACAACACAAACCCACACAACCACCAACGTCTTCCTGACAGCACTTCACACAACACAAGCACCCACAACCACCAATGTCTTCCTGACAGCAAGTCACACAACACAAACCCAAACAACCACCAACGTCTTCCTGACAGCACTTCACACAACACAAGCACCCACAACCATCAATGTTTTCCTGACAGCAAGTCACACAACAGAAACCCACACAGCCAACTACGTCTTCCTGACAGCATTTCACACAACACAAACCCATACAACAATTGTTGTCTTCCCGTCAGCATTTCACACAACACAAACCCACGCAACCATCACAGTCTTCCTAACAGCACTTCACACAACACAAACCCACACAACCACCATTGTCTTTTTGTCAGCTCTTCACACAATACAAACCCACACAACCACCAATGTCTATCTGACAACACTTCACACAATATAAACCCACACAACCTCCAATGTCTTCCTGACAGCACTTCACACAACACAAACCCACGCAACTATCATTGTCTTCTTAACAGCACTTTACACAACACAAACCCACGCAACCATCATTATCTTCTTGACACCACCTCACACAACACAAACCCTCACAACGATCTATGTCTTCCTGACAGCACTTCACACAACACAAAACCAGGCAACCATCATTTTCTTCATGGCTCCATTTCAGAAAACACAAACAAGCGCAAATATCATTGTCTTCTTGACAGCAATTCACACAACACACAACCTCACAAACATCATTGTCTTCCTGACAGCACTTCACACAACACAAACCCATGCAACCACCGTTGAATTCCTGGGAGCACTTTACGCAACATAAACCCACACAACCATTTATGTCTTCCTTACAGGATTTCAAACAACACAAACACAAACAACCACCATTGTCTTCTTGACAGCACTTCACACAACACCAACCCAAACAACCATAATTGTCTTCCTGACAGCACTTCATTCACCACAAACCCACACAACCATCATTGTCTTCATGGCACCACTTCAGAAAACAGAAACCCACACAACCATCATTTTCTTCCTGACAGCACTTCAGCCAACACAAACCCAAACAACCATTGTTGTCTTCCTAACAGCACTTCATACACCACAAACCCACACAACCATCATTGTTTTTATGGCAGCATTTCATAAAAAAGAAACTCACACAACCATTGTTGTCTTCCTGACAGCACTTCACACAACACAAATCCGCACAGACATCAATGTCTTCCTGACAGCACTTCACACAACATAAACCCACACAACGATTGTTGTCTTCCTGACAGCACTTCACACAACACAAACCCACATAATCATCATTGTCTTCCTGACTGCACTTCACACAACACAAAGCCACACAACCATCATTGTCTTCCTGACAGCACTTCAAACAACACAAACCCACACAATCATCATTGTCTTCTTGAAAACACTTCAAACAAAACAAACCTATACAACCATTGTTGTCTTCCTGGCAGCCCTTCACACAACACAAACCCACACAACCATTATTGTGTTGCGGATAGCACTTCACACAACACAAACCCACACAACCATCATTGTCTTTCTGACTGTACTTCACACAACACAAACCCGTACAACCATCATTTTCTTTCTGATAACACTTCACACAACACAAAATAACAAATCCATTGTTGTCTTAATTTCACACAACACAAGGCTTTACAACCACCATTATCTTCAGAGCAAAACTTCACACAACAGTAGTCTCCACACCCACCATTGTCTCCTTGAGAACACTTCACACAACACAAGCACGCACAACCACCATTGTCTTGTTGTGTGATGTGTAAAGTATTGGCAGGGAGATAATGGTGATTTTGGGGGCTTGTGGTGTGTGAAGTGTTCTCAATGAGACAAAGGTGGATGTGAGGGGGGGGGGAGGCTTGGTTTGTTTGAAGAGCTGAATGGAGACAGTGGTGGCTGAGGGACAGTGCATTGTCCTCCCCGACAACACTTTACATAACACACGCGCCCATAACCTACCATTGTCTCTTACCAAACTCCACACAACACAAGCGCCCATAACTACCATTGTCCTCTTACCAAACTCCACACAACACAAGCGCCCTTAACTACCATTGTCCTCTTACCAAACTCCACAACACAAGCGCCCATAACTACCATTGTCCTCTTACCAAACTCCACACAACACAAGCGCCCATAACTACCATTGTCCTCTTACCAAACTCCACACAACACAAGCGCCCATAACTACCATTGTCCTCTTACCAAACTCCACACAACACAAGCATCCACAACCACCATTGTCTCGCTGACCGCACTTCACACACCATAAACCGCCCACAACCAAAATTGTCTCCCTGACAACACTTTACATAGCATAAGCGCGCATAACTACAATTGTCTTCTTACCAAACTCCACACAACACAATCACCCACAATCACCGTTGTCTCGCTGACAACACTTCACTCAGCACAAACCCTAAAATTACCATTGTCTGCATGACAGCACTTAACACAAAAAACAAGCTCACGGAACCAAGATTGTCTCTCTGACAAAAACTTCACACAACACAAGCACCTAAAACCACCATTACCTCCGTGACAATACTTTACACAACACCGCCATTGTCCTAGCGACCTTACACAAAAAACTTCACACAAAAGAAGCGCCCATAGTCAACACTGTCTCCATGACAACGCTTTACACAGCACAGGCACCCACAGCCACCATTGTCCCCCTGACCGCATTGCACACAACACAAGCCCACCACAACCACTATTTTCTCCGTTACAAAACTTAACACAACAGAATCCTCCACAACCACTACGTCTCCCTTACAAAACCTAATACAACACTATCCTCCGCAACCACCACATCTCCCTTACAAAACTTAACATCACACAATTCTCCGCAACAACCATTGACTCCCTTACACAATTTAACACCACACAGTTCTCCGCAACCACCATTGCCTCTCTCACTAAACTTAACACAACACAATCCTCCATAACCATCACGCCTCTCTTACAAAATTTAACACAACACAATCCTCCGCAACCACCACGTCTCCCTTACAAAATTTAACACCACAGAGTCCTCCGCAATCACCATTGCCTCCCTTACAAAACTTAACACAACACAATCCTTCACAACCACCATTGCCCCATGGAGTTACCATGTTTGTGAAGTATTTACTCAAAGCAAGTTGATTTACTTTAAAAAACCATAAACATGCAGATGCCTTTTTTGATATTTAAATTATCAGCAGCAAATGGCCTTCCCGTTATTCCAATTCTAACGGATGTCATGAAATTATGTTTTTAATTATAGATTTCAGCAAGATTATGGAACCAGCTTTAATATAAATTTGTTTGGATAGAGATATGCTGCAGAAAAGAAGCCACTTGTTCATACCTGCGTATTCTAAAGCTCCTGTTTAAAAAAGTGTTTACCTGGACGGTGAAATAAGACAACAAGGTAATGTGTAAATTTGCTTGTGTTTATACTTTTGTGTAGGTATGATATTACCGACTGCTAGCAGCTTTCATTAGTTTGTTTTATGCACTTTTCCTTTGCTGAACGTTTCCTTGAATGTACATGTTTGCAATCAGTTAAAAATTTTTGAACACACAAAGTGAAATGAGTTACCAAATAAAAAAGGCAATGTTTTCAAGAAGTTATTTTTCTCACAAAACCGGGTGTGGTTTTATTTGGTTATAAATGAGATGAAGAGCTGTTCTGGTTTAACATTTGAAAAAAACATGTTTGCAAGAAGACACTTGTCTTGGCTCACAGAGCAAGGTGTGGTTACAGTTAGCTATAAAAAAGTTTAAATGTTGTTCTGGTTTAACATATGATAAAACAATGTTTGCAAGAGCAGACTTTTCTGGGTTTACAGAACAGGGCGTGGTTATATTTGGTTATAAATGAGTTAAAGGGCTGTTCTGGTTTAACGTATGAAAAAACAGTGTTTGGAAAAACCTCATTTTCCTGGGCGCACAGAATAGGGTGAGGTTATATCGCACAGCACTACAAGTAGAGTAGCAGCAGAGTTTCACAGATGAAAAGCATGCACTGGGAATTGTTTATGGGCAACCATTCATCAATATCCTGTCACCATTATTATATTATAGTATAATAGTTGTATTATAGTATAGCTGATTTATAAATTTGTCATCAATTGACTTGACACAAATATGTTTTATTCTATACACCTTTGCTATTAATGATTGTAATTCCAGCCATCCTCACGCCTGCATCCAACATGTTGAGGAAGATATTGTTAGCACTTTGCTTGGTCGGGTTACTGGAAGCGGGCGCCATTGGTAAGTTTGTGCTTTTCATTTCCATTTCTTTACCTGCGTGTCAAATATACGACGACAGAAAATGAAAATGAAAATATGGATAACGTTTTTAGCTATATCATTATCACATATTAACACATTCATGCACATTTACATGAGCTTTACTTGATGAGGCTGGTAATTTATCCTAAAGATAAGACTTTCTAATATAAGAAAACCTCGGGCACTTATGTGAACATGTAGTTGATTACAATCTCAAGTTTTCTTAGCAGCAGCAATACTATTGGAGCCTATGCCAAGGCTTATTTTTTAGTAAATAAATATTGAACAGGAAGATAACAATCTAAGTTTTAATGTAAACCTAGTAGTTATCTTTGCATATATTGACTTTCTGTACCTGAAATTAATGGCTATGATCATTATTATTCATATGAACTCCACCAATAAGAATGACAGAGGTTACAATATGATCATTAATGTAGCATACGACACATTCAAATAATTCAAAAAGCCGCTAAGGCGTTCCATGATCTTTATACATTTTTGAATCTTTATTCACGTAACAGGTTATTAAATGTAATTTACGCTCATTGGTTTTATATTAATACACTTCTCATCATTCCCTGGTCCCCGTGGTTAGCATTCCAGCGCAGCTGAATGACCCAGTGGCCCCTTACCAATGCGATCGCTGTGAGTTGCTCTCCGACCTTACATGGGAAGGTCTTGCAACAACATACGAATAGTCGGAGGTTTCCCCCGGGCTCTGTCATAATGCTAGCCGTCGTCGTATAAGTGAAATATTTTTGAGTACGGCGTAAAACACGAATCAAATAAATAAATTGATCCCGCCTCGGACAGTCCGAATTTCATTGGACAACATCGGTCAAGTGGGATACGGATATGTTCTTGAATCCTGCAGACGACGTCAAATGTGTCTGCTGAGTAGGCTATCTCCCTTTGTTGAGTGGTGAATACACTCAACAAAGGGAGATACTGCGCAAAACACCAATCTAATAAATAAATAAATCACATAAACATAAGTGGCCCTAATATCGGGCCTTTGCAGCACCCCAGATGTTACAGAAAGGACGCCTTGGCCGTATTCAGAAATCGATAAATAACCATTTGTAAAATTTTACGTTCCAGGATCTCTAATTTTCAGCCAAATGATGACTTTTAGAAATCTGAAAGTGTTATTATCATGTAAACAGGTGTGACCTACGGGGATCCATTATAGACTTTTGTACTCGCTTTCAGGCTATAGTACTGACCTGATTCAGGTATAGAATACCTTTGAGGCATGTAACAGCTTTACTGACCATTATACCTGTTATTTTCTCTGTCCTGGAACAATTCCAACGGAACAAAATACTACTTTCACAAGGCCACGAATTCAATCTTGTGCAAATTAAAGAAATATCTAAAGGCATGGCCATCGCCTGGGAAACTGTGATGTTAAAGTTTTCTGGAGTTCAACTCACTGGAACGTAAGTTATATGTATTAACATTTAAAAGTGTAAGAATATATAGGGAAAAAGATTCTATGAAGACCTGATACCGAAGATGGTAAGTACATGTAAGTTTATTACGACTCAGGCTCAGAACATGACATCAGATCAATTGAACCATTTGTGGAAATTAAATGGCGCTTTTAATCATAACCATAGTAAGAAATTTTGATATCTTACTTTGAAGTACAATGTTTTTGGACTTAAAAATGTTCTTAATTTAAACATTCTGGGCTGAGTTTAACAATGTTTTGGCAGAAAAGGGACTTTTAGTGTAATTTAGCCGACTCTGCAACATAACGGTATTCATCGGCAGCGTCACAAATTACATAATTTACACGAACACACAAAAGTCCTGCCGTTACTGCAGGCTTTACTCGGAATCAGCTCTCCTCATTTTAATTATTTCCAATGTTGTTTTTGTACCAGAGAAGTGACGGTGTTACAATACCTGGATGGAAAGGCGAAAATAAGATTAGGTCATTCAGCTATTTGAGGTGAGAATGTCTTTAAATATATCGTCATAGAAAAACGATGCAGAACCAAGTGGAGTGTTACTCAATATGCCGTCTAATGAGGTTCTTTGGATACCTTTTCTTCGAAACAGACCTGCCCTGATAATCCAACACAGAGTGCAAACTGATTTCCTGAACTCATGATGTTGACAAACTATAAATCTTCTGGACAGATCTATATTTCAACAATAAAATATGTTTACTGTTATGTAAAACAGCCAAAAAACTATCTATCAAGCGAGTTTTTTTTTTTTTTTCGTTATTTATATTATGCAGGTAGCAACACCAACTAGTGCAGTATTATACAGTTTTAAATGGGTTCAAAGGTCAAATCCATGACTCTCTATGGATTTTCGGCACGGACTTAGTAAAACCTCAACAAAGTAAGATTTAACAGACCTGATACTGATTAAATTCTCACTAAAGTTAGATGTGACAAGCTTGGTATTGGCCAATTCTCACTGGTCAGTCTCATTGTAGTCAGTTGTCACAACTCTAGCAGTAGTCCATTCTCACTGGTCAGTCTCACCAAAGTCAGATGTGACAAGTCTAGTATTGGCCCATTCTCACTGGTCAGTCTCACCAAAGTCATTTATGGCATGTCTAGTATTGGTCCATTCTCACTGGTCACCTCACTAAAGTCACATACGACAAGTCTAGTATTGGTCCATTCTTACTGGTCAGTCTCACAATAGTCAGGTGTGACATGTCTAGAACTGGTCCATTATCACTGGTCGGTCTCAGAAAAGTCAGATGTGACGAGTCTAGTATTGGTCCGTTCTCAATGGTCAGTCTCACCAAAGTCAGATGTGACGAGCCTAGTATTGATCCATTCTCAATGGTCAGTCTCACGAAAGTCGGATGTGACAAGTCCAGTATTGGTCCATTCTCACTGGTCAGTCTAACTAAAGTCAGATGAGACAAGTCTAGCATTGGTCAATTCTCACTGGTCAGTCTCACCAAAGCCAGGTGTGACAAGTCTAGTATTGATCCATTCTCAATGGTCAGTCTCACGAAAGTCGGATGTGACAAGTCCAGTATTGGTCCATTCTCACTGGTCAGTCTCACCAAAGTCAGGTGTGACAAGTCTAGCATTGGTCCATTCTCACTGGTCAGTCTCACCAAAGTCAGATGTGACAAGTCTAGTATTGGTCCAATCTCACTGGTCAGTCTCACTTAAGTCAGATGTGACAAGTCTAGTATTGGTCCAATCTCACTGGTCAGTCTCACCAAAGTCAGGTGTGACAAGTCTAGCATTGGTCCATTCTCACTGGTCAGTCTCACCAAAGTCAGGTGTGACAAGTCTAGTATTGGTCCATTCTCACTTGTCAGTCTCACTTAAGTCAGATGTGACAAGTCTAAATTGGTTTATTCTCATTGGTTCAATCTCACTAAAGTTAAGCTTGACATATAGAGCTATCCTTCAGACTCAGGTGTGACCTAATGCTGATGTGACAGGTCTGGTACTGGTTCACTCTCACTATAGTCAGATGTGACAGAGCTAATACTGTTTCAGTCTCACTATAGTCAGATGTGAGAGGCCTAATACTGCTTTAATATCAATATATTCAAATGAGACAGCCTCTTTAACGAGTTTGTTTTTGTGGTATTAGCCTAATCGTCGTTTTTCCGAATTGACCTTGCGAGTATTATCTTGGAACGTCTGTATTGGTTGACGGCTGCTATACAAATGTCTGTTTTGAGGCATAGGTTTGCTAAAATCACTGAAGTCAGTAAGCTACTTGATCCGGTTAGTTGTCCTCGCCTGGCGTCCATTATAGCTGCAGTCTGCAAATATAAGGTCTCTATGGTTCGACCTCGGCTGAAAGATATGGAGAGAAGCACAATTCTAAGGCCTCAAAACCAGTCTCCTGGCCACATCACAATGCACTGAGGAATGATTCCAATGCTGAGTAGCGTCCCTTCACTACATTGTAATCCCAGTGATGAGTAGCGTCCCTTCAACACATTGTGATCCCAGTGCTGAGTGGCGTCGATCTCTGCCAAATTAAAATTCCAGCTGAGATACATGTATACATGGCTAACTTACCCGTCTGTCTTCTAGCATGGTTTTTACCGACCAGAAGTCTGGGTTCTCAACATAAGAAACAAGACAAAGGTTCTTTCTGAAGTCACGGATCGCCACGTATCCCTTCATAACAAACAACAAATACATCAGCTATTATATGTCTGACTCAAAGTCGGCCTTGGACAGGGAGTTTGTGGATACCCTAGTTGCCAAAGTTCTTGGAACCGTTTTGCTAGTTTACTCTGGCCACGTTAGTATAAAACGCAAAGAAACTTGAGTACGCCATTAAACAACAATAATACAGATAATTTTATCCATGGTGCTCACATAAGGCATGGACATGGAATGTCTTTTGTACGCCCTTTCCATGTTCTGAACATTCATTATTTTTGTTTATTTATTTAATTGGTGTTTTATGCCGTACTCAAGAATATTTCACTTATACGATAGCGGCCAGCATTATGGTGGAAGGACACCGGACAGAGCCCGGATGAGACCCACGTTGACATGTGTTTGAAAGTACCGCTCACTTAAGCAGAGTGCCCGATCCTAATCAGTCATTGTCATGATTCACACAACACATTGGTGCATCTTTCCAAACCCCTGTGTTAAATTCACTGAAAACTGTTTACCGGTTGTCTTTCCATGATTCTGCAATAGTACGTCATATACTTTCTTTGTTCTCTGGTGGTTTGGGAACTGCCCTCTCGATTATTGATCTGGAACGCCCACATTTGTTGATGGTTGGAATACTAATGTCTGTTTAGAAGAGATTCCGGTAACTTGCGGATGGATGTGGGCAACCACTCCCGACGTCCCCAATCACCACGGTTTCCTCATGGAACAATGATGAACAATGACAGCCGTCGTGTATTAGAAATAATCTGACGTAAAGCCCAAAATTTTAGTCTAATATATAAATCTGTTAATTAATTTTAGTCAGGACAGCATAGGAGAGGAAGGCCGACACTTTGCCAGCGTTTGATTTGCTTAAACCATTTTGCCTGTATCAATGCGCGTAAGTGTGGGGATTGAATGCCTTTGATCTCTGCGGTGTGTCCTTTACAATATCATCCAGGACCTTTGAAGACAGATCAATCTCATTATACAAACAACTGAGCCTCTCGTGGCTTTGATGGTCCGCAGTCCGCCTCTTTACAATTTCTGGGGGAGTCAAAAGGAAAAAAATATCTTCTTTAATTCTTAATTCGATCAGTGTTTCTTTATCATACTCACTATGATTTTGGAAACCTGACAAATCACAAAAACAAAACAAAACAAAAAAACAACAACAACAACAAAATGAATAAATACAAAGTCAGTAGAAATGTGGATTCGAATACTCCACCTCGTAGGGTAAATGATCTCCACTGGGGCACAGTGGATCAGTATCAAATATTATAGCATGTAAGTAGTTAACACACTTCGGTAACGCTATGAGAAATAAAATATATGTAAGAATACAGCATGAATATATATGAAATGATATATTTAGCATTTTCATGAATTTTGTTCGAAAACCAAACATATTTGGTTCGATCCCCAAATAATTGCTAATATACAATTAGTGTTTTTTTTTTTAAATTAAACTGGACCTAATAGTTATCGTAAGCTTGAGTTCCATCGGTCGACACTTTTGCAGATCAAGAATTGATTTTGTCTACTAATATCAAATAAATACTATACCATTTTCATAAAGATCGAGGCTAACCTGTTTCACTGGTAATATGGAGCCAGACAGCGGGCACGCCTGCGCAAAACTGACTCAGGGTGGGGCCTAACTCCGATGATGTCATGTTGCCGGGCCGGAGTCTCGCGTGTTTCACAGGCTGGCGTGGCAAATACAGCCCCTTAAAAATACAAATGATATTTCATAAGGATTTCTTTCAGAATTTACAACAAGGCCATGGCTATAAGAAAGTTGGTAAAATTCCACATTCAAAATATTCACACAGATATGGGCTGTTTTTGAAATTGACACATGCTAACAATCAGTGTGAATAGCACGTCGTAAACCCCAGAAAGAACACACTAGCGTGAAGTACATATCAGATGAAAGACCACTGAATACTGTCCGTGAAACTAGTTTGATTTCTTTTTTTTTTCTCAATATTTTTTTCCACCTAGTAAAATGCATTTGAAACTTTGGATTAAACTGTGCCCTTTTCTGACCATATTGGAATCAGTGATGTCAGTTCAGTTTGTTTGTTTTTTTGGCATATAGATTCCTATATTTCATCATCCAAAATGCATCTTCATTTGGAGCTATGAATGCCTCCAACAAATAGACCTTGAAACGAATTATTTCACAGCAAAGGCTTTGCTGTGACAGCAGTGATACTCTCAGGGTTTGAAACGGACCACCACAAAATCCTATGTTTTAAATGCATTTTAGTCGTTCAGAAAAAAAAAATTAAACTATTTTCATGGACAGTGTTTAATGGTCTTTTATCTGATAAATACTTTTACGTAAGTTTAATCTCTTAGCACATTTGATTTATGTGATCTAATAATTTTAACAGTACAGTTTATAATCACGCGACAGTGATATTCGTGGATTAATCTGAAAAAAACATGGGTGTTACGTCACGGCAGTGTACAATGTGCAAAACATGTGCGAGGGTCTCCGTGGCCGAGGTGGTTAGCACGCCAACATTGCGCAATGACTCAAGAGCCTCTCATCAATGCGATCGTTGTGAGTTCAGTCCAGCTCACTCTGGCTACTTCTCCTGTCCTACGTGGGAAGGTCTGTCAGCAACCGTGGATGGTCATGGTTTTCCCTCGGGTTGTGCCTAGTTTCCTCCCCTCATAATGCTGGCCGCCGTCGTATAAGTGGAATATTCTTGAGTACGGCGTAAAACACCAATCAAATAAATAAATAAGTAATACATGTGCTACGTATAGTATACACAGATAACTAAGTCGTAGCAATTAATGATTTGCTAAAGCCATTTACATTTAGTAAAAAAAACCATTCTTCAGTCTCAATCTGAAGGAAAAAAACAACATGTCCGAATTGGTGTTGTTATATTTTACTCCCGGCTGGTTGTCAGTTCGTTACGAAATGTTAACGATGACTATTGTTCTTCGATACGTTAAAGCTTATTAATTGTGAAGGTAGGGTCATCATGACAAGCGTGCACTCGCGACCTCCTAACTGCCAACCTAGCTCACACATTTGGCCCATATAAGGCCTTTATTCTAAGTCAGTCATCTCGGAGTGTTCCCGATGAGGTCAACATTGCTTTTAGAGGATAACACAAAATCATATCATATTTTGCGTCCAGGCATTAAACGTATACGCCGATGACAAAACATGTATATAAACAGTGAAGCGATGAATAATATAAACTAAACTGAGGGTTGTCCAGCTATGTTATATTTTAAGCACGCTGCCTAAGCGCTGGTGGTATGCGCACCACTGACAACAAACAATACTCCAGGAATGTGTTCCTTACGTACACACTATGGCATCTGTCTAATGCTAACTACAATAATCAAGATAGGCTCACTGGGTATAAGTATTCAGTAATATTCAGTAACATTCAGACACATGTTCAGATGAAACCAAATTTCATATGTTTTTCATGTATTTTATCAGTTACAAAATTTGGTTCCCTTTGTAGAGGGCTGGAAAGTACATGGCACCGATGTTCAATCAATACAAGACTGTTTTTTTGTTTGATACAGTGAATTTTCTCAATAATGATATATCTAATTAGTTCAAATGACATCAAATGCATGACTGGAGGAAAATTATTTATATTTAAGCTAGTATTTCTAGTTTACTATTGCATACGTATTTCTTTGCAAATAAAATTAATTAAATACTCATGTCGGTCCCATCCTGTTATTACTTTAGAATTTACCATTTCTTTAGATACTCCCACAGGATTTGTTTCCTTTTGTAGAGAGCTTGAGAGAAGGGGGCACTGTTGTTCCATCAGTTACAAAAAATTGTCTCCCTTGTAATTGTAGCGTATAGAGCTGGTGTAACTGAGAGCTACACACGAATTATCTGATCTTAACGAGGTTTTCATTGGGAACAAATAATTTCAGGATACCTGCAGCTGAACTCAAGATTACGTAGACTTGTTTAGTACTAACCTGCCTCGATTTGACGTTAGATATGACAGCCTCAAAATCCTTTTGTGAAAGACTGGTCACGAAACACCGACTTCTCTTGAAATTTCTCAGTGCAACATAACCCTGTCGGAAACAAAAGACAAAAAATTAACACACTCATGTAAAAGTTCAAATAAGTTTTACATGCTAGGCTCCCGCTGACAGAGCATTCTAACTGATGTCCCCGAGCATGTTTTGTTTAGCTAAAACTCAGATATGCATAACAAAATTTCAAGATTCTAAGATTAAATCTACTTAATAACACCGGATTTTGTTTTCTCTTATGTGAGATGTGCAAGTCTTATGGGTAATGGAGCCCAGTGTAAACCATCAAACTTTGAAAATTTACTGACGCGCTTTTAGGCAGAGTGTGTGAATGAGTGAGTGAGTGCTTGGGGTTTAACGTCGTACTTAACAATTTTGCAGTCATATGACGACGAAGGAATCCTTAGAACGCATGCATTGTGCCTCTTTGTTGCAGGACGGATTTACACCGCTCTTTTATCTAGTGCTTCTTCACTGAGACGCCTTACCGATGGCAAGTAAGGCGCCCTGCCCCGGCCCGCCTGAGCCATTAAACTGATTCGGATCAACCAGTCGTTGCACTATCCCTTGTATGCTGAACGCCAAGTGTCTTGAGACCTTTAAGGTGTTAGATGTAACTTGACCCAGGATTGACCCTGGGCTTATCGTTCCCGAAGCGGGTGCTCAACCAACTGTGCTGTCAGCGCCGGTCTTTCAGGTAGATATGCAGACTGAAGTGGTCTGCGTCAAACGATGTATATGGTTCAAACTGTCACCCGAAAGCACGGTCGACTAGATAGGGATAGACAAAAGCCCTGAGTTTGAGAAAGCCCGAAATGAGCATTCTCCAAGACAAGGCTTGATTTATTTGTTTGTTTCATTGATTAATGTCACACCCATTTTATGACTATTTCACTTAATACCACAGCAGCCAGCATTATCGCGGGAGTAAACCAGATAGAGCCCAGGGGAGACCCACGACCATCCCCATAACCAAGTTTGAACCCACACTTTGTGTGTCCTCTGACGTTAACAAGATGTTTAACATTTAAACGCGTAAAAACATATCTTCTTTGCAAGATAATAATTGCACTTATTGTTTAATGCTGTTTTTATAATGTTGATCATATGGAGTAAAAACCTCCAAACGCTCCGTTTAAGCAAGGAACCCATCCAATTTACCACATAAATCACTGAATTTAAAACATAAATGTAAGATATTATAAAATAGTGCATATATATATATATATATATATATATATATATATATATATATATATATATATATATATATATACACACACAGTAATTCTCATCAAACGAACAACTGAAAGCTATACATACTTGATTTAACTTTTTTTTTATCTCTGGCATTCTGCGACCAATGGGGTCTTGACGAACGAGGTCACGTACTCGAATACAGCTTTCGGTGTTTGGACGTCAGCTTCTGTCGGTGGGATTGTCAGGTACATCCGGGCAATCCGGTTTCCTCCATCCATAAATCTGACCGCGGTCATATCAGAGAAATATTCTGGAGCGCGCAAAACACCAATAGAATTAAAAAGACAATTATTTTTGGGAGTGTCACAAAGGTGACGTGAATACTACCATTATTTTGTATTGTAACAACACACCACTTTGAAGTCATAGAGAGACAGGGAATTTTGGGCGTTGAGCAGGTAATCTTCGGCTGATACCATCATTATGGTCTTCTCCTTCAGATTGATTACACCTGACTCCTGAATCGCCAAGCCGCTTTTCACACGTTTCCACCAAATCCACTGGAACCAATCAGAACGTCAAATGCAAGGTTTTCATAGATAAGAAATTACCAGGATTGAAACAGTTGAAAGCAGATAGAAAAAGTCCTAAGGAAAGGATCCTGATCCAAACCGAACCACGACAGAAAAATTGCTGGTTTCTGGTTAAGGCTTTATTTTCAAAACTATTTTTTGTGGCACTTACAAGTTGAGAGGTAATACATATCTTTCTCTTGGAAACCGTTTTCAAACTTGCTCTGTAAATGTCATCATACACGTGGGATAAATTCAAGATAGCCGGAGAACCGCATTTTAAAGATATCAATATTTGCAACTTAAATAAGCATTCTGGAAGTATTGTTTTTGTTCGGTGAAGCCAGGAACCGTTTCAGGTCAATCCAAGGAGCATTTGAAACAAATCTGTGAAAAATTGTGAACAACCAAAAACGGAACAAAAAACGGTCTTACTTTTGACGACGATCGATCAAACGACTCGAGACTCGAACTTGATCCCCCTTTTGTGAAATCATGTGCCATGATTCAATTTAATTCCAGGATCTTTTGGAAGAAACTCCCAAAAATATTTTGTTGACGGACTAACGGTCAACCGTATGTACTGGCATTTTGAGGATCATGCTGTTGTGCTCCTGATAATAAAGCGATAACTAATAACGCAGGAAGATCCCGTGATTGTAAATTTCACTAAGCGAGTAGAGTTTGGCTATGTGTATGAGATAAAATGCCTCCGTTGGCGCAGGTGGCCGTCGTGGCCTAGTGCTTGGCGGGCTGGCGCAGCACAGTGACACAGCAGCCTCTCAACAAGTCGGTCGCTATGAGTTCATGTCTAGCTCATGCTGGCTTCCTCTCCGTTTGTATATGAGAAGGTTTCTCAGTCACCTGCGGATGGTCGTGTGTTTTTGCCCAGTTTCCTCCCACCATAACTCTATCCGCCGTCAAATATCAAAATATTCTTTAACACCGCGTAATTTTAGCAACGAAATCATCAAATTAAATAAAAAGCTGTTACTTATTCATACCCGCCATGGTTTGCCGTTACTATTTATTTATTTATTTGATTGGTGTTTTACGCCGTACTCAAGAATATTTCACTTATACAACGGCGGTCAGCATTATGGTGGGAAGGATCCGGGCAGAGCTCGGGGAAACACACGACCATCTGCAGGCTGCTGGCAGACCTTTCAACTTACAGCCGGAAAGGAAGCCAGCATGAGCTGGACTTGAACTCACAGCGACCGCAGTAGTGAGAGGCCTCTGGGGCATTACGTTGCGCTAGCGCGTTAACTAACTGACCCACGGAGGCCTCGCCGTTACTTTTTCTAGTAATGCTTACGTTATGTCTCACAGTACGTCTTTTAACACGTTAACGAACTGACTTTAGTAAAGAAAATTATTTTCATATATGTGCTGCTATACACATTTGAGGACCTGTGCTACTAGATAGTTGGCAATTTAGACAAACCTCTTGATTGGTGGAAATCTTCTCGTCTTGAAAATGGAATATCAAACCAAGAAAATAAGCATCAAGAATCAAAGCTGCGAAGAGTGCAGACATCAGGGCAATGACCGCAGGGCGTATACGTTCTCCTTGAATCGGGATCGGAGAACAATCCTCTTGGATATACTGCGAAAAGGTAATACATTCATGCCAGCTATATTTAAAACATTGCAACTACAATAGTGGTAAACAAAAAGAAAATTTATGATGCACAAAGAGCTTTCCTGAACACATTACAATTTTTATATCAGATCTTGAATGCTTGGCCTAAAACATAATTACATTACTGCTTATTTACATCGAATTTGAGGGTAGCCGTACTAGCCTGTCTTCAGCAAAAATAAACAATGGCGGTAGCACCTTAGAGACTCAGTTTTGGCTGAGAGCAGACATCAGCTTGCTTAAGGCACATTTTTCTTTGCTTTTTTCATCAGTGCTTTCTGGAAAAAGCCTGGGTGTGAAGGCGCCATATTTGTTGTTTATCTGTTTTGTATACCCTGCACATGTTTTCAAGAGCAACTGAAATTGAACCGGTAACATGCAACTTGCCGTGCGCCGCCATTGTTTATATTAGCCCTTGCATTGGTCAGGAAATTGTAGCGCACGTCTGTAAAATTTTTCTCCTGCAGGCACTTGTAGCGCTTACGTCGGAAACTATAACAATCGGTGAGGTAATTAGATTTTATTTATTTATTCATTTATTTATTTAGTTAGTTGGTTCATTAGTGTTTTACGCCGTACTCAAGAATATTTCACTTATACGACGCCGGCCAGCATTATGGCGGAAGGAAAGCTGGCAGAGCCCGGGGGAAACGCACTGCAATCCGCAGGTTATAATAAGGTTTTCAGGCTACGGATCTTTGCTGATTCATGAGGTTTTGGCAATTGCTGCAATCGACAACGAGAAAAACTAGCAGGAAGGTAAGTTTTGTTCGTTGCTAGGTTTGGCAGGTATATAAGGGAGCGCACAAGCTAGCTCTGCCTAACGAAATTACGGATGCAAAACATTTACTTACCACTTCATCGAAATTTGCCTTCTCTGTCATTTTTAGTTCCGTCATTATGTGCTAATGAATGTTTGAGCCAAGCTTTGCAGAGCTGTAAACATGCTTCCTAGTAAATCAGCGACTGCCTATTTGCATTGTCATATATTACGTATACATCGTCAATGCACTCTGTTTTCTGGGTCATGCGCGTGGCAAGTCTAGATAGATTTGGAGAGTCACGTCCGATTCCGCTGGAAGTAGACACCTCCGTGATGCTTTATTATCCAATGATGCAGTGTACGAGATGAGTAACTGGTGGACTTCAAAGCTGTAATCATCTCTGAGTCGCGCTATTGTGGACTGCACAAGCCACAGAATATAAAATGTACCCAAACTAAGACGTGGCCTTTCCTTCACTGTACTTGAGTTTGCCCGATAACACCAACTACGTGCGATTCGCCCTATGACGCATTATTTTTACTTGATATCGGGCAAGAACATGCCATGTTCTGAAGCACTAGTGGCTTTTGTATCATGCAGCTATGTATCTGTTGCCACCGGTTGCCTTAACAATTTGGCCGATAAACAGTTTCAAACACACTAAACATAGACAGGTATATGCAGTAGGATGTTGAAGATATGCGCCAAGTGCTGGATTCACAAAAAAAGCACCAGTAGTAAATGTGTTTTATTCTTAATAAGTTTGGAAATTTCGTCAGATAACCACCTATTGTAATAAGAAAGATAACGCATGTCGTGTTAAATAAATATCTATACACAGAAGACATTAGCCATCTAATGATCGCACATTTTTGGTCCTGCCTGAAGCATTCGCGGCCGCTGGAGAGTGAACACGACTGTCTGCTACCAAGTGCGAGAGTTTTTCTCAAATGATTCGACTTTGTACGTTGCAATGTGTTCGCAAAAGCTTATGTCTGCTTCGCTATGGCCGAAACTCGCTTTGTGTGTGGCTCACTGTATTTATATAAATGAAAAGTGGCATATCACGTGATCGTTTATCTTGATTATCGGTTGCTATAAGAAAATGTCGTAGTGAGTTGAGGAACAATGATTTCCAGATAATGACCAGGTAATTAGGCAATAAAATATGTTTTTAATCTGTTAGTCGGAGGACGTGAGCAATGACGGGCACTCTGCTTAAGGGAGCGGTACTTTCAAAAAACATGTCCACGTAAAGTGCAAAAATGTAACAGATCACAACCAACAGATCTTCCAACATTTTTGGCAGTTTTAAAATGATACAACATACTAACCACAGTAAAACGGGAGTGCCAACAGCATTAAGCAACATACCACCTCCAATCGTCTAGACCGCAAGGGAAGGAAGCTAATTCCAAAAAGCCAGTATTCGGACCCGGTCGATGGTAAACCCCGGATAACACTGAACATTCGATTGTTTACTCAGAGTCACATACATGTGATGGTAGACATCTGGAAGCTTGAACTATCTGTGTGTGAATCGTAGATTTTATTGCCGTCGGGAAAATATCTATTTAAAGTGTCACACCACGTAACGACTGCTTTCCCATTGTAACACAATGTTGGATTACATTTTTCATGCTTTTTCAACTTCTATAAGAGTTGCTTTCACCCAATATGATGTAAACTTGCAATGTTTTCAGAGCGTTTGGTAAAGTGTTATATTTCTAACGCTTTACAAAGTCTTACGATAACGTCTTAATGACTTCTTCCTCCACCATTGCCAATAGTTTGGATTCAACATTATAAAATGTACCTATGTCATGTTATTTTTAAAAGAGTACAAAAAATACGTAGGGTTGATGTCAAATTCTACAGTCAAAACATTAATCTGTTAGTGGGAAAGTCTGTCATCTGAGTGAAGCTAAATGTAACATGTACATGTTTATTCTGTTATTATAACACAATATTCTCTCATGTCCAATAAAACATCATGTTAGTCTAATAGAACTTTTATGTTGAATTAATACGCGTGTTATGTTTAACAGAATAATCCTCTGTGACAGTGTAATACATTATACCATCGCTCAGGTAACATGCTTTCTGTTATAATTAACAGAATAACTTCTTGAGTGAAGGACAGGTGTTTTGACTTTCATCATACTGATAATCTCTTTCGACTTGCACTTTTCTGTACCAAGGGAAAACAACTTTATCTCCAACCTAACGAAAAGGCCAAGCTGCGGCCAGGGAACATGACATCTTCCGAACTCGGGCCAAAACTTAGTACATTTTGTGACGGTGTGCCAGCACGCTGGTTTGACGTTACTACTAAATCAGGTCAGGATTTTTTATTATGTTTCGTTTACAAGCTAAGCCTTAAACATATATTACATCGAATCAGAAATCGTTTACTATTGCACAGGTTTAAGGTTTCATTCTTATTTTTATTTATTTGATTGGTGTTTTACGCCATACTCAAGAACATTTCACTTATACGACGGCGGCCAGCATTATTATGGGAGTTAATCGGGCAGAGCCCGGGGGAAACCCATGACCATCTGCAGGCTGCTGTCACGCCTTCCCACGCACTAACACGCTAACCAACTGAGCCACGGAGGCCCCCCCGGGTTTCATTCTGAACAAAATTCTTTCTGTTTTAAAGACAATCGTTATGAATGTAGATGCCCTATTCATTTGTAGTACCAAAAGTGTTTTAGGGCTAATATGAAAGGTTTAGGCTCTTGCTAATTGTGCACAACTATCGATTTATTCATTTTACAATTGACAGGAAGTTTGATTAGAATTGATACGTGGTGTGATCAATGGTTCAGTGTAAATTTTGCTTCATTTCATTCTGAAACTCTGTAAAGATTGCTGTGAAGTACCCGTGCATCGTTTGCACGGTCCTTATATAGCAATAGTCTGAGGTATATTCATTCCACACCAAGTAATCCAATGGCCATTGTACCAAAGGCATGAGCTCGATACAAAATCTCAACACACCAACACTAATGAATAAATTATTGATTTAATTGTTTGTGCTGTCTTTATTTTGTGAAGTACTGATAATAAAGGCAGCAGATGATGCTGAACAAATTGATCATATTCGGGAAGGTCGCCATTGAAAACTGTCTCAAAATTCTTCACACAATTGTTTATGTACATATGTTTGTTCTTCGCCGAAGTAAATCCGGTAAAATTGCCACTTCTTACGTGTATAATGGGCTTGTATATGTAAAACCCATACTCTTGGAGTTGCAGAACGACTTCACACCTTGCTACTACGTCGTACATTACTACGACGTGTAGATGCACTTCCTTGCGAATGTTACACATATAATTTATATTATACCATTTAAACAGTTTTCTGGCATTCAGTTTCCTTTTAGTGATACGCACAGTGCTATCTGCTTGACGCAAATTCAAATAATATTATGCAGTAATCAAAAAGGTACTTTCTTGTTATAGTTTTTACAGCTTTTCTTACCGTTGTTGCTTTCATTAATTTTAAGTTAGCTTTAAAATCACATGTTTGTATATTTGAAATGAAGCCACGTGATGCAATAAATCGTTTATATTTGCCACAATGTTTGTTCTTGCATTTTGTTTGCCGCAGTTTTTGCTTAAAGGTGAAGAAAGCATAAAAATGACATTAAGCTCAGATGAAACAGTGCGAAAAGCTATTCTCTAAATGTGGTCTTCAACATTTTTTTCCGATTTTTCCTCAAGGGGAAAAAGATACTTGAAAATAATTTTTATATGGTGCGTATTTGAGATCATTTTTGTGTATTCATAGTCCTTGTTTAATAATGTCATAAATGAGGATGTAACACAGGTTTAATAAATATTTCTGCACTAGAATTTGTTCTTTTTAGCTAACAAATGTATTAAACCTCAATTTGGATCATATTTATATTTTTAATATGTTGACAAGCATCACATCCTTATTTGGAACATTATTTTGCAACAACGACCAATCCCCAAAGTTGATCCCAAATGCCCACCATATAAAAATATTTTCAAATACCATTTCCTCTTGAAAGAAACCCCATATTTGCAAATACGTTTTGACGCTCTTTCATCTAAAAATTTTCATCATTTTTGTTCTTTTATTCTCCTTTAATATATCCACCAAACATATACTTTGAGCAATGTGTACTGTCTAGGAGAGGCTACATTGGTAATGTACACTGTTGCCCGAAATGATAGTATAAAATATTTTGTACCAGATTTTTCCAAATTTGCACCAGATTTTCCCCAAGATTTTAGGCTACCAAGAAAATTCTAGACAGATTTACCATCTTCGGTTAAAGGTGGAACCATTTGAAATGTTCAAACGTCCAGAGAATGCAAAATGGTGAAAGGAATACAAAACCAGAATATTTAGCTTCAATTGTTGAGATTTAATGTGACCATAAGATACAAATGAAAACAGATGAATCGATGAACTTGACAAATGGGAATGCCCAAATAAAGTCTCAGCAACAGATTAGTAACGTGTGTGACCACCTCTGGCACAAATGAAGGCAAGGAGACGCCGTGGCATGCTATCAACGAGGTTGTTGATGACGTCAACGTGCATAGCGTCCCACTCTTCCCTCAGAGCCTGTGCCAATTCTTGCAGGGTTTGAGGTGCATTGTCCCGGTCCTTGATCGTACCGCCATGCTGATCCCAGGCATGCTCGATGGGGCTTCGTGTCAGGCGAACAAGCTGGCCATGGGAGCTGCTCCAAACCCTCATCTCAAAGAAATTGTCTAACTTGGCCCTGTGTGGCCTGGCTTTGTCGTCTTGAAGCTGAAAGTTGTTACCGTAGACTTGTCTTGCATGTGGCAAGCAGTGTTCCTGTAAAATATTCAGAGACACGGCGGCGTTGACGTTTTCTTCCGTCACGAAAAGCTCTGTTTTGCCACCATGATGAATGCCACCCCACACCATCACTGAACCGCCACCACCTTGACGGGACTCCCGGACACAGTCATCATGGAGGTTCTCGCCACGCAATCTCTGAACCCTTTGTCGTCCATCTTTGTCGGTCAAGAATGTATCTGCTTTCGTCAGTGAAGACGACGTAACGCCAATGGCCGACCTGTAACGCCCGGTGCCCGCTAGCCCAAAGGAGTCGTTCAACACGATGCGGAGCAGTCAGACGTGGACATGTGACCATCCGTCTTCCTCGATGCCCTGAATCAATAAATCGTCGATTCACGGTTTGGCCTGAAACACGAACCCCATAGTGTTGCCGCCACAAGAGACGGAGACGGCTGGCTGGCATTCTGCGGTTTGTTCGACACAGGTGTATCAGTCTCCTATCCTGTCGTCTTGTGGTCGAACGTGGACGTTCTATTGACTTTCCTGGCGTAAACTTATGTACCTCTCTGACGCGTTTCAGAATCTTAGAGACCGCACTTTGTGATATCCCTGCAAAAGTGGCGATATCGGCCTGTTTAAACCCTTCCCGTCTTAGGGCAACCACCCTCCGTCAAATCGCTAGTGGCGTTGGAGCAGGCATGACACTGTGAACTTCTATGCCAAAATTTGCGTCCATGAAATCAGGGATGGCCTAAACAGAAGGCCTGTTTATATAGGGGTGCAGCCGGAGAGACAAAACTTAAACTGTGTCGCTTTACATGGCTCTCAACTGAAAGCCCTTCCACGTAACTAAATTTTTGGCTTCCACTTACATAAAGGGTCCGTCGTATAATAGTTAGGAAGAGCCAAGTGTATTGCAGGGAGGACCAGATACTAGTATTTCCCAGAAGTGTAACCTGAATTTATTTTATTCCATCATTTTGGGCAACGGTGTACTTATCTGATAATTATTGTATAATACCATGTTTATGAAAACTTTACTTTTTTGATAACGATCAGTTTTATAGGTGCAAGCAGTCGGAGTGGCTGTGACAAACAGCCGACGTTTGGGAATAATAGCGACCGTACGTGGGAAAGTCTGCCAGCATATTGTTGATGGTGGTGGGTTTCTCCTGGGCTCTGCTGGGTTTCCTCCCACCATAGTGCTGACCGCCGTCACATAAATGGAATATTCTTGAGCACGGCGTAAACACCAATCAAATAAAATACATAAAAAAATAGCTTACATACTGAAAATTATATCGTAAAATATAAGCTTATAAAGAAAAAATATAAAATTATAAGGTAAAACATATGCGTTCTGCTAAAGAGATAGGTGCACATGTAGCTGTTTTACGTGTATATAAGAACAGTAACCACATCCTG
Source organism: Liolophura sinensis (assembly GCF_032854445.1). Taxonomy (NCBI): domain Eukaryota; kingdom Metazoa; phylum Mollusca; class Polyplacophora; order Chitonida; family Chitonidae; genus Liolophura; species Liolophura sinensis. The sequence continues at coordinate 27,507,619 of NC_088307.1, read as the reverse complement.
ATGTTCAGATATACTCGGATACATTCACTCTTCATCTCCCCAAGGAGTGAGTGAGTATATCTATACTAATGACGCTGAAAAGGGCAGGTGTATCTTTTCAGGACGTACAACATTATGTAACTTGCCACGAATATAAACCCTTTACGTGGGATGGTCTGTCAGCAACTTGCGGGTGGTCGTGGGTTTCATCCGGGCTTTGACCAGCTTCCTCTCACCATAATGCTGGTCGCCGTTCTGTACGTGAAATATTCTTGAAAACGACGTAAAACACCAATCAAATAAATAAGTAAACAAATAAAAACCAAAAAGTATGACTATTGTATATCGCTTAAATTTTAGCTTTTTCTCCAGGGATAAATCTTGCTTGATCCTGATTAATTCATGCGGACGATCTGTACGTTTTGGAAAACTTATTGTAAATAAATATCACCTACGCCTTTCGATGTATAGAGAGCCGAGAAACATAAATTTCAGAATTAATAGGTAAATTGTTCTTTCGGCACTTAAAAACTCTAAACCAGAGAAGGGCTAGAACCTTTAGTCTTTGAACCTGAAAAATGGTTGTTTATGCAATCTACCATGTTAATACTGATGTTTCATGCGACAGGAAAGCAAATTCTGAAAGATCCAAACGTGAGAAAGGTACTTGGCAACCTTCCGAGAAAATACGTTATTGTCGCTGCGGTCAAACTTCATTTGGACAGCAATATACAGAAGGGTCCTGCATATGGCGTGTACAGATTTCAACATGTAGCATTATAGATTTTGTGTGTTGTGTGGCTATTTCAACCAACGTCACAAATTATTACTGCAAAAACTGGTGTGACAAGACTATTCCATGAAAACCCGTCACTCTAAGTTTCTCAAGTTTTACAATGAGTATAATTCTCTCGTGTATATGGGAAGGTCTGACAGCAACCTGCGGATGGCCGTGGGATTCCCCCCGACTCTGTCTAGTTTCCACCCACTATAATGTTGGCCGCCGTCATATAACTGAAATATTCTGGAGTACTGCGTACACCAATGAAATAAATAAATAAATACATCAATAATTCTCTTATAAGTAAGTCTGGACAGACCGTGCACAGTCTCTCACGCTCTGCGCCATGAGTGTGTTTACAAGCAGATTACTTGGTACACTCTCCACTGCATTGGTTTTTGGTACAATGTTCATCGAAAAAGGTGATGCCAAACCACACGTACAACCATAACGTTCCCGATGTACCGATATACATTATCTTTAGAGATTATTTTTTAATGGCTTTGCTATTATTGCTCTATGACTTAGCGAAATGCATTGTTGGAAATTCTGGTCACGGATGCTGGACAGTATTAAATGTCAATGGACTGGTTTCAGGGATTAGTTTTACTAAGCAATGCGTAGCATTCACAACACTATTGGTTCTGAATGATAGCTAAACATATTTTGCTCCTGGTACAGATATTATGTTATATGACAGGTATGTTATGACAAAATCATTAATTGTCAATACCGTTAATATGATTCAGCACTTACTGAACGCGGTAAAACAAAAAGCTTTTCTTTTCATATATATAAATCTTATTAGATGTTTCGTCGTCATATGACTGCAAAATTGTTAAAGTACGAAGTAAAACTCCAGGCCTAAATCAACATACATAGAGATTAAAAGTCACAAGTGCCTCTATACACTTGTATTTGCCCTTGATTCACAATGTGTTAAGTACAACGTTAAACCCTAAGCACTCACTCACTCATCCATAATGGGGGGGGGGGCAGAGATAGAACACCAGACAAGCGAAACCCCGTGCTTCAGCTGAATTACGCAAACCAAATTCATCGTTACTGATTGACAAGGGGCCTTTGTGGCTCAGTTGGTTAGCGCGCCATCGCAGCGTAATGACCCAGAAGTCTCTCACCAATGCGGTCGGTGTGAGTTCAAGCCCAGCTCATGTTGTCTTCCTCTCCGGCCGTACTGGGAAGGTCTGCCAGCAACCTGTGGATGGTCGTGGGTTTCCCCCGGGCTGTGCCCGGTTTTCACCCACCATAATGCTGGCCGCCGTCGTAGAAGTGAAATATTCTTGAGTACGGCGTAAAACACCAATCAAATAAATAAATAAATCGTTGTTGATTGCAATGCATCAGACGTCGCTGGTCTACATATACTCATAATGCTTTGTTTTATCACATTAAACAACAGTTGCATTAAAATAATGCAAAGGGACCATGCCTTGAGAAAGCTGACACCAGTGCTACATTGTAAGGAAAGTCGTACTAATTATGAATCGACCCTCGTTTGCTTCATGTAGCAAACATGTACATGTACATGTGGGATGTACTTGAATAACCAAATTCGTTCAAACGTTTTTAAAATTCTGTAAATTTTAATACACAGAAACCGAGTTACAACTGGTGTATTACATGTACACCTACTGGTCTACTACTTTTACAGCTACTGCTCTACTATATTTACACCTACTATTCTGTAATAAATATGCCTCATCCATGGCCATATTTACACCTACATATACTGTTCTACTGCATTCTACTACATTTACCCACGACCATCCGCAGGTTGCTGGCAGACCTTCCCACGTACGCCGGAGAGGAAGCCAGCATGAGCTGGACTTGAACTCACAGCGACCGCATTGGTGAGAGACTCCTAGGTCATTACGCTGCGCTAGCGTGCTAATCGACTGAGCCACGGAGGCCCAATCGTTCACACTGTCGCTACGCGTCATTTACATGGTGATATTTTTTTCACTGTGGCATACCCCAAGATAGTAACTCTGTAACATTATGATACATGTACGCTTGGACAGGGTACTTGTGGATTTCCCACTCTCATTCATCGAGGGGTCTACGTGACTGCAAGCGGTCGAGACACTCGTGTCACTGTTTAGGTAGTCGAGCGTTCGTCGGCGTCTTCCACCAATATTGTGTGCACGTGTGCACGTCAGATGTAGGATGCATTTATTTATTTAATTGATGTTTTACGCCACAATCAAGAATCGTTTTACAGACTCGACAGCTGTCAGCATTATGGTGGGAGGAAAAAGGACAGTGGCCGAGGAAAACCTACGACCATCCGCAGGATGCTGCCAGTCCTTCCCATGCAGATGCAGGAAAATTCGTCAATAAATGCCAGTGGTCGAGCCTTACTGTTTCTTGCACCCCTCAAATTGGCTGCGAGCGTATTTAAAACATATTGAATATGGTGTTGGACTCCAGTTATGTTAATAAAGATTGATATACAAAATAAAAAAGTCATGTACCAAAACAAGTTGGGGTAACTCGTGTTAATATCGGATACTCACCCAGCGAGGAAGAACAATAACATCGACAGACTTATCAATAAATTCAGTAAAAAAAAGTCATGGCTCTCCATGGCATAGCTTCTTGGTTGTTGATAGGTTTTGTAACAGCATTTTACCTGACTGCCTTTGCAAATTATCCCTTCTATTCTTATTTGTGGAAGACCACAATTATTTTCATTGTTAATTCTATTCTATTCTTTTTTTCCCATAGTAGAGAGAAAAAATGCCTCCGGATCCCCAACTGTCGCTGAGCTCTATCCCCACCTCCCTGATAAACCTTGCAATGTGAAACAGGGTATCATTAATCCTTACTGAATAGCAGCCATTCATGCAGAAAGCAAGTGTTGGTTAGTTCACTCATTGCTCACAAAACATGTACGAAGGCGGGAACACAGAGCTGAGGACTATCAGAAACCAGAAACGCTAAAAAGACATTCAACACACACGGCTCGAAAGCTGCACTATGGCAAATAACAGAAACTCTCTGCGGCGGGCTGTTTACTCTTGATAAACAGAATGTATGGGCTATTCATTCGTGCTTGGTACGAGAAGAACAGATTTTGTTATCTTATTCATGCGTTATTTTCATTTGATTGTCCAACTGTATTTGCAGTATTAATGTGGCAAATCCATGTCTGATTGGTTTATTGCCAGCCAATCAGAGATCCCTTCCTCCTTGGACTGTCTCCTATTGGTTTATTAAACTATGCCCCACTAACAAAAACTTATCAACAGTTTATATAATAACACACTTTTGGCGACGCAACATACCGATAGTCGCAGTTACTCAGAAGTCTCGAAAACAAAATATCCGTGAAGATCTAGTAGAAATGACAGGATTGAAAATGGCTGGGAAAGCGGGTACTTCTGAAACGGTAAGAAATCACTATTATTATTTCTTTAAACAGTTCATTGTTTGGTTTAAGTTTGAACACATTTTGGCACAAAATATTTAAGTGCAGGTCCAGTAATCATAAGGTTTCTTAGAAAGTTTTTAACGCCAAGAAGTACTTAAATACCAAATCCGTTTATTGAAATACAGACTGATAGTGAGGTGTCCTGGGCATGTCACGTGACAGTTACAAACGCCAAATTTTACCTCTTTATCCGCAGAGCTATAAAGTTGCCTTGGGACTCGGGCTTAAGAAATTCTCATATTTCAAAAAAAATGTTTAACTAAGCATTGTGGTAGATACTTTGTGGATAGATATTTAAGTATTTTGGATTTGTTTTCTGTGCTTCAGAATGGGTTCCTAATGCAAACCCAGAATCATGAATCAGAAAATGATTTCACTCTTTTTCAGATAATCAGCTTATTTTATCACATCTCTAAATATTGTATTAATTTCCGATACATGATTGTAATTTCTGAATGGTATCAATAGAGAGAACTACATTAATCAGGTGTATGTGAAATAGATGAAATATGTTGGGTAACGGATAACCCAGGTTTGCAGTGTAAATAGATCATGAAAATGTCTATAGTTTTCATACACAGAGCATTACAGTGTTGTTACTGAGTAGCTGCCGACACCTACCAAACATATACATCTCTCATTAGATTAACACATATCTAGTTTAATGTTTGTTTCACAAACAGGTCGCTGTGGAGGTTGGCAAGACAACCAAAGGAGAGCGAAAGCGGTCGGTGCTGATAGGACTGGTCGCTTCGCTCGCCACGGCTGTGCTGTTCTGCGCAATACTGTTTGGCGTCGTCTTCTATTTCCAGAAAAGACTTGACGATAAACGAGAGGTTTGATTTTACAGTTGATTGCAAATTAATGTAAAAAAATAATTCGGGAAATCATTTTTGGTGTTATAATATCACTCTTGTTTTCTCCTTTGTGTATTTTTTTAACCATTGTAAATCATGTTAGGTTTGAATACAAATGAATCTTAGAAAAGGTCTTTAAGACCAAACTACGATACTTGAACCCAGTAACAGTATATTTGTTTTTTACTTCCTGCAAAATATCATGGTGGTTTCAGAAGTCACATTCAAATTTAAATATATAACATAATTGAGGAATGCATCATTTTGATGCATTTATAAATTCTAAATGTCCTGATGTTGTAATATCGTGTCAGCTATTGATTTGGACATCTCACTAATACGATGGTTGTGAGTTCTAGTCCAGTCGTAAAACCGTCCGGATGGACTGGCCGTCCCCTTTGGGCTTGCGCTGCTTCAGCTCACAATAATGCTGGACACCGTCGTAAAAGTGAAATATTCTTGAGTAAAACTTTCAATCAAATAAATCATATGCCATTAATTTTAATCACTCAAAACTTATAAATTTATTTCATTTCAGTGGATCTCATGGACTCGCAGGTCAGGGAATGTCAACATTCATGAAACGGTTCTGCTTGACAAAGAAAAGCAAACGGTGCTCACTATGTCTGCCGATGCGTACCGAATAGGAAAAAATAACTCCATGGCCCTCTACGACTTCAACATGGTACGTTGGTCACCGCTGACCGTCATAAATCTTATCTCTGAAGTAGTTGATGGATTTATTTATTTATGTCATTGATGATTCACCTCCTACTCAAGAATATTTTACTTATACAACGGAGGTCAGTATCATGGTGGGAGGAAAACGGGCAAAGCCGTTGTTGGGAATATCTGTACGATCGTTTAAATTACTCTGTCATTCTGATTTTCAACAAAACAACATCTCGAACTTTAGTCCGTACAGTTTACTGGCACATCGTAAACACATTATGTCTTTATTTTTAGGGATACGTCGCAATCCGGGACTTCAAGAGAAACGTCTGCCTTGTCTCGCATGTGGACTACCCTGACTTCAGTTACGCACGAAAGAAACTTCAGGCTCGGCAGGTAGGCTCTAAGTTTCAGCCAGTAAAAAGGGGGTCAAGCCGTTCAGACTTGACTCCCTATTGTCTCTGGTCGGATTATTGTTATTCCCGACAATTTTGTGATACATTTTATGAGAAAACGAAAAATGGTACATAACCGAAACTTAATTATGTTTTAGAAAACGATCTGAAGTGGTGTAAGTTTATATTTTAGACACATTTGGTCGCGTGACTTTTTTGTGGCATACATAAAGTAATCTTCTTCTCCAGATCGACAGAAGCGATAGAGCTGAAATTTTAACTGCAGTTGCACAAAGCCTAGGCAAATTCGGGGCAAGACTGAGTACTTTCTCTGTTGGAAACTGTACGAGTTCCCTATTGTGTGAAAGTTTCATTGGACCAAAAATTCGTTTTTTTGCTAATAAGTTCTAATTTTTTACAGATGATATCCGCCAAATAGTCCTATCTGATGCAGTTTCGGACGCTAATTCCAAAAATGTAATTTTTACAAAACCGGAAGTGATATCCTCATACCCGGAAATGGGTATATTCCCTTAACCAATGAAGCTAAATGTGCAGTCTTAAAACCTAACATCACCCCAAGGCACAGAGACCAATTTTACATAACCGGAAATGACGTCAGAAAACCGACGAAGAATGTAGGCTTTCTAACTGAGTTGCTTATATATCAAAGCACAGACACCGTTCCAGTAACCAGAAGTGGAACGTAATGGGCCTGAAATAACGGCTTGAAACCTGGCACCGCTGCTTTAACAGCTTTATTTTATTGATTTGATTTCAACTTGACCTAATTTATTTACCTCATTGTTGACTTTAAGCCGCAGTTAATCTTGCGCAAGCTGTATTCAAGCAAGGATATTACGTAACAGGCAACTTTCAACGTAAATGGGCCAGAAACAGCGCAAAGGTTGACATTCAAGCTTTTTTATGGATACATTTTGAAGGGATATTGCTGTAAATAGATTGTTGAACATAGTCTGGCTATAGCTGGATGGTATCAACAGTCCACACTGACGTTTATGTTTACCTGAGGGTTGAGTTGCAGGTGGAACCAGGTAGTCAGAGTTTGGAAGCAAAAGGTTTGGCCACACCGGCCCCATACCTTCCCATACAAAGTCCCCGTATTTGGTTGACCCCGAATACTTCAAATTTATTTCGTGTAATATTTTAACGAAACTGCAAAAGAAAGGGTTGTTGTTTGACTAAGGTTAGAACAAATACGATATTCATGATTACATTCCAAGAACTCGTTATACTCTTCAGAACAAACCTGACCCGGAACAACTCAATCCTCGCCAATATTCATGTCGTTGACCCTAACAGTATAAATACACGTGCTCTCTTATTAAATGCTTTATATTCATTATTGGTATTAAAATTCAATATTTTGTTGGACAGAAAACTGTTTCTAGATCCAGGTCTGTCCTCTCTTCCCTACGTCATTCGAACTCATTTATTCATCATGCAAAGACACATGAGACTAAATAATGTTTTAAACACATATTGTTTTCTGATCCCCACTACCGTTACGAACTCTATTTTATCTACCGGTGTTTTAGTGACGACCCCTTCATTTTGAACACCATAGTTTCTTTCACTTTGTTTAGGGGAAGTATCTGGACCCACTGCCTTCGGAACACGCTGTCGCTCGGCCGGGCAATATGACCGCCACTGAACTGGGTCCAAATCTGAGTCAATTCTGTGAAGGTGTGCCTGCAATTTGGTATGATGTGACCAGTAAATCGGGTGAGTTGGTGCTCATTGAACCTCTTACAAACACACATCAGAGCTTATCAACAGAGAGGTTCCAGATCGAACTCTTTTATCGATGAAGGTAGAAAAAGTCCAAAAGTATCATGTGAACTGTCAAAAAATGTTAGGCATCTATTTTTGATCATACAAACTGTATCATGGGCGTTTGTCACAAATGTAATTTAGATAAGACGAATGATGGAGAAAATTGAGAATCTGAAAGTATGTGAACTTCTATATCTATATCTTATATTAATTATCGTTATAGATTAGAAGTTAATCAACTCGTGATATTAGCTCCAGTAAATACTTATAAACTAATGATATTCCCTACCAAGGTTAGCGGAGTTTCGGAGCCTATCCCTCCTGTATATCTATCACATATTTCATGGGTGACGTAAATCAGTATAGGGTGGCAATTGGGGCTTGGAATAATTTTTTATATTATAAAAAAATCTGATGTTAAGTAAGTTACTGAAATTTCACGAGCATCTTTGGCTGTGCAAATATAGCACAGAATTCATGTCTTGGTCTTTGAATTATTGCTATTCTTTCTACGCACTGTAATTAACATTACTTTTTAACTATACGTATGACTTTATTACTTAGATGTGGAGACATACATGTAAATCCAGGGCCGTCATATCAGCATAATTCAAAAATTTGTCACTTTAATGCTCGTAGCTTATTTCCTTAAAGTAAGGGCAACCTCTCCTCTTATTCTAAACTGGATGAGGCCTACACCTTGTTATGTAACCGATATAATTATGTTATTATATGTGTCTCAGAAACCTGGCTTGGTTCTGATGTACACGATGAAATAGAGAACCTAAATGGATACTGAATAGAACGAATAGATAGAGGCCGTCGTGGGGGTTCAGTAGCGATTTATTATAAATCATCATTTAGTGCTATGCGTAGAGGGGATTTAGAAAATGACAATGAAATGTTATAGATTTCAATCAACAGTCTAATAAACATATATTGTGTTCCATTGGCTATCGTCCCCGAACCAGTCTTCACAAACACAAAATCAGTTTCTTGTTAACTTAGATAACAGCCTCAACTCAGCTCTGACAGAAAATCCAGACGTCTTGATGATTTTGGGTGACTTTAATGATAGGTTGACTGGTTCAAATACCACGATAAGAGTGAAGTAAAAATGAAGTTGTTTGATATTATTACAAGTAAAAATTTATTTCAGTTAATTAATGAGCCCACAAGATACAGCAATGGAATTTCATATATTTTAGATTTAATCATAACAGATACTATCGGTTATGTAACTAAATATGGAGTTGTTTCGCCTATGGTCAATCTTGACCATTGTTCTGAATATTGTACCTTAAATTTTCTGGTAAATGATAAACCAAAGCATATAAAAGGCACATATGGGATTTTAAATGTGCTGACTTAATACAGTTTCAGTCAGTTATCTCTACCGCTCCCTGGGCAGCCGTGTGTGGCATATTCGATGATATGGATGATAAACTGTATGTTTGGAACAATCTTTTATTATCTTTGTTGTGATGGCTACCTCTCCGGCCGTACGTGGGAAGGCCTGACACCAGCCTGCGGATGGTCGAGGATTTTGCCCGGGCTCTGTCAGGTTTCCTCCCACCATAATGCTGGCCGCGGCGTCGTATAAGTGAAATATTCTTGAGTACGGCGTAAAACACCAATCAAATAGATAAATAAATAAATAAATATCTTGTTGTGCCTAAGCAGTACCAAATAACCAAGTAACAATACGACCAAGGGATAAACCGTGGATGACAAATGATGTTTGTGATAAATTAAGAATAAGAAATAGATGTTTTAAAAAATTTAAGAGGACTAAGTCGGAAGAAGATAGATTTCGATTTTATATATCTAGACGTGAAAAAAATACCACTAAGAGAAAAGCAATATTAAGATGTGGTGAAAAACTAAAGGGAAGACTTTCTAATCCCAAATTAGACGCCAAGTCGTATTGGTCTATAATGAAATTCCTTCTGTGTTAAAAAGCGAAACCACCTGTCCCTTCTTTAATCGTTAATGATAAACATGTATCAAGTGATACTGAAAAAGTTAATGAGTTCGTTATATTTTTTGTAAGCCATTCAACTCTTCCGTCAATGATACCAGTTTTACCTCCACTGACCTACTATACTGCTGCACGCCTTAACTGTATACAAACAATTGAAAGGGAAGTAGCTGATTTTCTGTCCAAACTAAATATTGGGAAAGCTTCTGGTAGTGACGGAATTAGTAATTTAATGCTCAAAAATACATTGGAAAATATAGCACCTTATCTCACTAAACAATTTAATTTCTCACTCCAGTCAAGAGTCTTTCCATCAGCTTGGAAACTATCTAGCGTATGCCCTGTCTTTAAAAAGGAAGATAGACATGATATGTCAAGTTACAGACCAGTTTCTCAACAGCCCTCTCTCTCTCTAAAGTGCTAGAAAAAGTAGTGTATAAGCACTTGTATGAAAATTGTATCAACCATAACCTTCTAATATAGAATAATTCTGGATTTAAACATGGCGACTCAACAATATGTCAGTTAACTAAAATTGTGCACGATGTATACAGAAGTCTGGATAGTTGTAATGATACGTGTTTAGTTTTCCTAGATGTAAGCAAGGCTTTTGATAAAGTCTGGCATGAGGGTCTTTTGTTTAAATTGAGACAGTTGGGTGTTGGGGGCCCATTACTGACCCATTTATCTGATAGAAAAATTAAAGTTGAATCAGACATATGTTCTATTCAAAGCGGAGTGCCACAAGGCTCCGTCCTAGAACCGCTTCTTTTCCTGATTTTTGTTAATGACATAAATGTGAACATTGAATGTTATATCAATATTTTTGTTGATGATACATCTTTGTCCGAAGAGATGACTGAGTTTATTACATCTGAAAATAAAATAAATCGAGATCTAGGTCGCTTGTCACAATGGGTCAAACAGTGGTTGATAACATTTAATGCACAGAAAACTGCATATACTTACTTGTTTCCTTAAAAAATAACCCGATGTACCCAAAACTCTAGTGAGATGGTATTGAAGTGAAGAGCGTTCAGTACAATAAACACTATGGTATCATTCTACAGCACGATGGTAAATGGGACGAACATATAAGATCATTTGTAAATAAATGGAATAAGAAATTAGGTAATATAAATAGAGTGAAGAGGATATTAACAAGGAAGTGTTTAATAACTTTATACAATAGCCTCATTAGATCTACAATAGAGTATGACGACATGTTATACGATAACTGTAGTATTGCGTTTTCCCAATAACTGGAAAATCTTCAACTGCGCCCAGCTTTGCTTTGTACAAGAGGAAAATTGTAAATTGACTTTCCCCGCCTTACCTTCAGTCCCTAATAAGACGATCAACAGAGTATAATACATACAACTTAAGGTATAATGAAAATTTACGTATATTTAGAAGCCGCCCCAGTATATACAAATCTTCCTTCTTCCCGAAAACAACCAGGGACTGGAATAATTTACCTAAACATATTCGCCATTCTTCAATTAAAGAACTTCAAAAATTTCTATCTCCACCAATCATTATTACATCTAGTGATTTTATACTGTCATATAATAACTTTAGCAACTTTTCATCTGTCCAGCACTGCTGAATGAGAATGCGACTCAGTGCTCTTCGGGCAGACCTTTCTAAGTATAATATTATTGAAGATACGACTTGCCATTACTGTAATAATACATGTAAAGATACCTTTCATTAATTTTGCATTTGTTCTCAATTTGCCACCCACAGGAAGCACATGCTACATACTCTCACAAAAATGATTTCACCCGGTGTAAATTATTCTGTTTTTATTTCACAATGTTCACGATATATATGTGATATACTTTTGTTTGGTACTAAAGATCTCAATTACAAAGATAATAAACTTGTTTTTCAATGTCTACATGGATTTATCAATGATACAGAGAGGTTTTATAACCATGGTAATGGTAATAAGGATGTTAACATTGTAAATAATAATTAATTTATTTCAACTTATATTCCTTTGTCTGAAATATGTATTCCCATATTTATATGTATGTATTTCGTGAGCTATTATGTTGTTAAATGATGCTTTGAGGAGATCTCCGCAGTAGCCATTCGGCTGTGAGAAATCCTCGTTAAATAAAAAAATAATTAACTTAAATTAAATTAAATTAACTAAAGGGCATAGGTGTCATTTGTTCCTCTGGAACAGGGTGAGACAGATGACCAGTAAATTAATGTCAGCAAAGGTTGTCTATCATGATAAACTAGGATATTTTTTAACATTTGACGACAAAAGAGTTCCAATATTACCACGTCTCCTATTATCATGATGGCTTGAAACTTTGATGTAAGTGGAGTTCACTAACGTGTTAATGTCGATGGACATAAGTATGAAACGTCAGGAAGTATATAACCTTTAGTTAAGACTCCTTTTTGTTAGGAGTAAACATGTAATTTCTATCTTCAAACTAAAATAAGTAAGCAAATTCAAGTTTGAAGTTACTTTTACAAGTCGAACTTGTAACTTATTACTGAAGATCGCCATTTTTCTTTAGTTATTGCTGTCTTACACACTGGCATATTTCAAAGAAGACTATACACTGGAAATAATTGACTCTGGGTCGGGCTATATTACACCTAATGCTCAATACAATAAGAGAGAATAGAGAACTTAGAACAGGGAACTAAGAATAGGGAACTGCGAACTGATAATTTGCGTCCTGCGAAGTGAAAATAAGGAACTGCGAACTGAAAATAGTAAACTATGAACTGAGAATAAGAATCTGGGAACTTAGCATAAGGAAATACGAACTGAGAATAGGGAACTGCGAGTAATTTTGTCCACTTTTTATTTTCATTTGGAACACATCATTGTAATGTTTTAGTGTAATGTCTACCCATGCCTATAAATTCCAACATTAAATACATTGTTCAGGGAGAATAAAATTTGGTGAGTTCGTTTAGTGGAAAGAAGTTGTCTTTTAATTTATATTCCCTTATAAGCATGAATGCATATGTTAAATTGCTAATGTAATTATAAATGCATATTTCTTTCTGGTGCACAACCGTTTATACATTCATGGCAGTCCTTAAAATTTGGAAAGTATTGTGTACATGAAATACCATTAATGAGCAGGTGCTTTGCTTTTCTTTTAACTTCAAATTAATGCATTTTATATGTTACACTGGAGTCACTCTTTAAAGATACATGGACTAGAATGTTTTCATTGAACATAGTCATGCATTACCTCCAAGACAAACCACTAATTAATGGGTATTGTTACAATGTCGGTACACCACATAAATAACAGCGTTTTGTTGACTGTCCCAGGTGAGCAACAGTAATAGATCAATTCCAGTATTGTATATACATGTACTGTAGTTGTGTTTTCAGAGTTGTAAGTGCACATACATTTACTGTAGTGGCATTTTCAGAGTTGTTACTGTATATACACGTACGGTAGTGGTGTTTTCAGAGTTGTAAGTGCACATACATGTACTGTAGTGGCATTTTCAGAGTTATTACTGTATATACATGTACGGTAGTGGTGTTTTCAGAGTTGTAAGTGCACATACATGTACTGTAGTGGCCTTTTCAGAGTTGTTACTGTATATACATGTACGGTAGTGGTGTTTTCAGAGTTGTAAGTGCACATACATGTACTGTAGTGGCATTTTCAGAGTTGTTACTGTATATACATGTACGGTAGTGGTGTTTTCAGAGTTGTAAGTGCACATACATGTACTGTAGTGGCATTTTCAGAGTTGTTACTGTATATAAATGTACGGTAGTGGTGTTTTCAGGGTTGTTACTGTATATACATGTACTGTAGTTGTGTATCAGAGTTGTTACTGTATATACATGTACGGTAGTGCTGTTTTCAGAGTTGTTACTGTATATACATGTACGGTAGTTGTATTTCAGAGTTGTTACTGTATATACATGTACTGTAGCGAGGTTTTCAGAGTTGTTAGTTTATATACATGTACTGTAGCGAGGTTTCGGAGTTGTTACTAAGTAATAAGACTTTTGTTCATTGTTCACAGCTTGATGGAATCGACAAATATGGAATCATTTTATGATTTACATCAATTGTAATTCATTCTCCTGAGGTGACCATTATTTAATATCAGCGTAAACGTTTAACTGATTTATTTACTCGATTAGTGTTTTGCGCCGTGCCCAAGAAAATCTCAACGATCAGCATAATGGTGGGAGGAAATCGAAAAAGGTTAAGGAGGGCCTACCTGACCCAGTTGGTTAACGTAATGACCCAGGAGCCTCTCACCAATGTGATCGCTGTGAGTTCAAGTCCTGCTCATGCCGGCTTCCTTTTCGGCCGTACGCGTGAAGGTCTGTAGCAGCCTGCGGATGGTTGTGGGTTTCCCCCGGGCTTTGCCCGGATTCCCTACACAAAAATGTTGGCAGCCGTCGTATAAGTGAAATATTCTTGAGTAAGGCGTAAAGCACCAATAAAATAAATAAATAAACCCTTAAGCAGTTGTTGTAATCTGGTATCGTTTCTGTGACTTTTCCTGTGCTGTCGTTTATAAGTTTATCTGATATCGTTTCTGTGGCTTTTCTTGTGCTGTCGTCTATAAACTTATCTGGTATCGTTTCTGTGACTTGTCTTGTGCTGTTGTATATAAGCTTGTCTGGTATCGTTTCGGTGACTTCCCTTGTGCTGTCGTTTAAAAGTTTATCTGGTATCGTTTCTGTGGCTTTTCTTGTGCTATTATCCATAAGCTTATCTGGTATCGTTTCTGTGACTTGTCTTGTGCAATTGTCTATAAGCTTGTCTGGTGTCGTTTCTGTGACTTTTGTTGTGCTATCGTCTATAAGCATATGACGGTTATACATGTAATACTAAAGGCATGGACGCAGTGCAAAACACCAATCAAATGAATGGATAAATCATGAAAATCAAGCGTTTCCTTTATTTGTAGGTATTGACAAGCGGGAAACCAAATGCGTCCATGTGGACATTACGATTGAGACGGAGCATTGTACAATTAATGTGTGTATTGTTGTGTGTAGATTAAAGAAAAAGAAGGAAGGAAAAACGCCTGCACCCCGCTAAGACATGACAATGTTTTACCGTTTGACCTACATCACACACACACACACATATGTATATACACACACGTAGAAATATCTGTTGAGAACTTTAATATTGTAACAGTGAGTAATACATTCTCATCCCTACATGTATATAGTAGGCTAGCTATACTGTACGAAACTGAATACGAATACGAACTAAAAGTACTTTTTGGTGTCGTGTTCATTTGCTTTGCCTCTTTGCCTTATAAAAATGCTTTATTTTTTAATACTTTTTATCTGTATGTTTTCATTGTCAAATATTGTCAAAGAATTATTTCTATTTTTGATTATTTCTAAATAAACCACAGTGTTATAAATATTAGACTGAGTGAGATTTTCTTGTTATAAATATCTATCCTTTTACTTTCAACGTTGCGTGTAAGCCCTTTTGTTCTCCCTAATATTCAAACATATTGTTGTTGTGTAATTTATCCGTCAAAAATATGCAGTTGGAGATATTCCTGGTACATATCCTGAGAGTCTAACTCATAAATGTATTTATTTCTTTCATGCCTAACGCCATATTCCATTTAAACGAAGGGGTTTATATTTATTGGTGGAGGAAACTGGAATACACCGGGAAAAACCACGATTGGAAAGGTACAAGTTTAGATATGTACAAAATCCAAATTGGGGGGATGACCTGACTGATCAACATTCCATGAGCAGTTATCAGCTCACAGCTCAGACTAAAGGCACATGCGTGTTTACATGGTCACGTTTTGATGTAAAGAAAAAGGGATACGACAGTGAGTTAAGTTGTATCTACTTGGTAAAAACTGCCAACCGTTAACTAACGTCTGTTGGCGAGCTAGGCGTCGTCCACGAATGACGTACATACATATATACTCTGTAGACTCTAACGTTAAGACGCGAAAATCTTTTGGGAAGAATCAACCGTCACCGGGTAAAGGATTTGGTCTCTCATTAGTAAAACTGACTTTGATAGACGACACAATTCACAAATGAACGGGATCGCATTTCTCTGGCCGCAATGCTTGTGTTCAAAAGATCTTGTTTCACTCTCGAAACTAGTTCTTTCCAAATTGGTTGCATCATTACGTCCGAAGATTTATTTTAAGAATTGGTAAGGTACTGTGGTGTACCTATACGATGATCAAGATTGTAATCCTTGCACAGGATATGTATACATGTATTCCATCATTGCTAATTGTTTGTGGAGCATTGATGACAACAATTAAACAGTCGTAGCGCTGACCAAACTGGTTGTAGAATTTATTTTACTGATAATTAAAGTGAACCCACGCACAAACATTTTTTTGAAAAACATAAAAATATTTAGACCAATTATTGCAACCATCCTACATGTGGTTATCTGCTCAGTAAAATGAGATTAGGATTTTACCAGAGTCCATAGCCAGCTTTGTATAATGCTATAGTCTTGGGCGGAACGTCCTGCCTGAGCTACCAGAGTGTTATAGTCTTGGGCGGCACGTCCTGCCTGAGCTTCCACACAGCTATAGTCTTGGGCGGAACGTCCTGCCTCAGCTACCAGAGAGTTATAGTCTTGGGCGGCACGTCCTGCCCGAGCTTCCACACAGCTATAGTCTTGGGCGGAACGTCCTGCCTCAGCTACCAAACATGCTGCCCGAGATAGCTACTATGTAAAGACATAGGGTCTAATAGCTGCTGGTTTGTTCCTTTTTGTGCATAGCGATTAGTCAAAATGTGTCAGCATTGTCAGATTTTGTCACTTTCTGTATCATCGTTTAATTGCACGAGGACCTTTGCAGCTATTGATCCGTTGATTTAGTTGCAGATAGTTGTCATGACTGATTTGTGGAGAGGGCCTTTGCTTATCGGGGGGTGGGGGGGGGGGATATCTCGTGGGGCACAAACCGATCACTGCACTGTTCTACGTTCAAGACACCTTTTGACGTAAAGCTATTGCAAACTGTGATAATTGACTGATTTCTGAACTCGTGGAATATGAATTTTGACATTTGAACGAGTGGATACAACTGTTGGTTTAATTAATAGATTAGACGTTGTCCAAGAGCCTCAATACTTGCCTGTGTATTATACAAAAAGCATCCTTGTAGAATTAACAGCTAATGATGATATTTAATGGTGTATCTCATTCCATGTGTCTTTTAGCTCTCCTCAATTTACTGGCCACCTGACATAAGCCATCACCTTAATACGATATGATTATCAGAATTGGTTGTACACTGTGTCCGTTTCCTTTAATTGTTCGCTCAGATAATTTTCGGCTATCCAGTATTTCTGCGACAGGTAGACCATAGAAGTTTCCCTTAATTGCTCGCTTTGATAAGGTTCGGCTAAATAGTATTTCTGCGTCAGGTAGGCCATAGAAGTTTCCCTTAATTGTTCGTTTAGATAAGGTTCGGCTCAGCAGTATTTCTGCGTCAGGTATAACATAGATGTTTTCCTTAATCATTCCGTTAGACCAGTCCTGGTATTATTAT
Organism: Liolophura sinensis; assembly: GCF_032854445.1. Lineage (NCBI taxonomy): Eukaryota > Metazoa > Mollusca > Polyplacophora > Chitonida > Chitonidae > Liolophura > Liolophura sinensis. The sequence goes on along the minus strand of NC_088307.1, from coordinate 27,490,164 downwards.
TGGATATGTCTTTCACCACACTGCAGTTGCACATACTGAGGGGGTCCGACTTGATATAAATAATATATATATATATATATATATATATATATATATATATATATATATATATATATATATATATATATATATATATATATATATATATATCCGAATCTTTAAATTGCGTCTAGGTCTGTATATTGTCCCCATCTGCATCCTCCATCCCTCCATCCACAACCATGTAGTGAATTTATCCTGCAAAGACCCGTCAATTCAATGCAGGAGATCGATGTATAGGTGAATCGCTTGAGCGATGTGACCATTGTACGTACAACCCAACAAAGGGAGATAACCTACTGAGCAGACACAGTTGACGTCGTCTGCAGGATTCGGGCATATATGTGAACCCCACGTAATCTTTATTGACCAATGAAAAGCGGAAAATATTTTGGGGTTTAGGCCAAATACGTCACATATTTTGTGTCACATTTGGACACTAAACAATCAAATAAATCTATGAATAAATTAGACTTTCTTCTGATCTTTGTGGCGACAACTATGTGAGATTAACGAGAGACATTCATTGGTTACCTGTAACCATTTGTAAGCTATCACACTGTCGTCACTGTTCTTTGTTTATTCACCGGTTTTGTTTTCAATATTTGATAAATCGCCTTGCAAGCATTTGTATTAAATCGTCATCGCATGATTACTTTCCAGTATTGTCAATGTAGCCAACGGCAACCTGTGTGCGAATCCTGTATACGATGCATATATATTCTCGCTTAATCTTCAATACGACAAACTTGCGACAGATTTGATCGCAGTAATGGTAAAAGTGCTTTTCAAAATCAGATGGAATGTTGTCTGATGGCCAACTGTCCCTGTGGAATACACAATATGGGGTGATGGGGAATGTTACGGTGATATGACCTTATATTAGCCTCTTGCCTGCGCCTTCCCATTTAGGCGGGATAAATCTGATTAGCAAGGCGTTACTTCACCTGACACCAAAGAGACAAAAGAGTTGCGACCCGCGGAGTGTGCCAACCGTGTAACATGAAGTAAGGAAGAACGAATATTCTGTTTTCTCTTCCCATTCGAGGAGCGACGGTCTTTGAGACCGGCAGGCTGTTAATGAATAAAGGTGAGGCCGCAAAAATTGTAGCGCTCATATTTGTGGAGGTTTGGGCCAGTTTCATAAAGATGTCGTACATGTACGATAGTCGCACATGTAGGAATATGGTACAGTAATAGTGACGTACAAAATATGCTGCGACAAATGTATGTTAAAAAAATGTCATACTACGTTTTGTGAAACTGGACCCAGTACTTTTACAGGGGACACACTATGAGTGTCTGTGGTGCCAGAAGACTTAACTCTGGCACTGTTACAAGGAAAGTATATATAAGAATACATGATTGCACAGTAGTGACATCAAAATTATACAGGAGCGAATGTGCCGTCACGAAGTACTTGAGACACTTTTTTGACATACAGTACGACAAATTTCATTGTATAGTGTTTCACAAGTGACTATATATGTGAGCACAATCTGCTGTACATTGTGAAACACAAACTTCTCTTTACTGTGTGATACAGTCCACTGGACATCCCAGTACATCCTCTTTAAATGTGTTACACATTTTCCTGTAACAGTTGTCACACTAGGTGACTGGTAACATCGCTAGTTAGGGACGCAAATGCCAAGAGTTGTCACAAGAGGTGACTGGTAAAGTCACAAATAAGGGACACGAAGGACAATAGTTGTCACACGAAGTGACTGGTAAAGGAAACGAAGGACAATAGTTGTCACACGAGGTGATTGGTAAACTCACCGGTAAGGGACACGAAGGGCAATAGTTGTCACACCCGGTGACTGGTAGGCTCCTCTGATAAGGGACTCGAAGGACAATAGTTGTCACACCCGGTGACTGGTAGGCTCCTCTGATAAGGGACTCGAAGGACAATAGTTGTCACACCCGGTGACTGGTAAACTCACTGGTAAGGGACACGAAGGACAATAGCTGTCACACGAGGTGACTGGTAAGCTCGCTGATAAGGGAACCGAAGGGCAACAGCTGTCACACGAGGTAACTGGTAAGCTCACAATTAAGGGACACGAAGGACAATAGCTGTCACACGAAGTGACTGGTAAGCTCAGAGATAAGGGGCACGAAGGACAACAGCTGTCACACGCGGTGACTGGTAAACTCACTGATAAGGGACACGAAGGACAATAGTTGTCACACGAGGTGACTGGTAAGCTAACTGGTAAGAGACACGAAGGACAATAGTTGTCACCCGGTGACTGGTAGGCTCCTCTGATAAGGGACACGAAGGACAATAGTTGTCACACCCGGTGACTGGTAAACTCACTGGTAAGGGACACGAAGGACAATAGCTGTCACACGAGGTGACTGGTAAGCTCGCTGATAAGGGACACGAAGGGCAACAGCTGTCACACGAGGTAACTGGTAAGCTCACAAATAAGGGACACGAAGGACAATAGCTGTCACACGAAGTGACTGGTAAGCTCAGAGATAAGGGACACGAAGGACAACAGCTGTCACACGAGGTGACTGGTAAACTCACTGATAAGGGACACGAAGGACAATAGTTGTCACACGAGGTGACTGGTAAGCTAACTGGTAAGGGACACGAAGGATAACATTTGTCACGCCCGGTGACTGGTAAGCTAACTGGTAAGAGACACGAAGGACAATAGCTGTCACATGAGGTGACTGGTAAGCTCGCTGATAAGGGACACGAAGGGCAACAGCTGTCACACGAGGTAACTGGTAAGCTCACAAATAAGGGACACGAAGGACAATAGTTGTCACACGATGTGATTGGTAGGCTAACTTGTAAGGGACACGAACGCCAGAAGTTGTCACACGCGGTGACTGGTAAACTCATTGATGACGGACGCGAATGCCAACGGTTGTCACACGAGGTGACAGGAAAGCTCACTGGTAAGGACGCGTATGTCAATGTTGCCCTTCTGTGGTCGGCGCAATGTTATGCTGAAAGACGTATTGACGGAACGAACTTAGCTGCATCACTTTTAAAAGGACGATGGCGGACAACATTAATACATTGTATACAATAACACGTGCCACAGTTATGACCACTCAAAACCTACTTAATCTCACTTATCTGTGTTATCATGGCAAAGGCAAAATCATGATCTCTATTCCACAGAAGATTCTCTCGCCAGTATATATCATTCCAGACAGAGTATTTCCCTCTGAACTAAGATGGCAATGAGAGCTGTCTCCCCTGAATCATTACTTATTGCTATCCGGTTTATGTACACCCGTTATAACAATAATTGAATTAAGAGTTATACAGTTAGCAATCAGGATTACTCTCACCGTGTAAACAAATGTAATGAAAAACTATGGTATCTGTCATTCTAGCATACAATTATATCCGAGAACGGTTATACATCTGGCATAGATGTAACATACATGGGCTTGCAGAATGGTAGGCGAACATGCACCTGGTGACTTTGACTTATTCCGTCGACAATATCTTCAAAACCAACAGAAGTTTATAACTATTTATACATGGAAAGAAAACTACAATACCACAAGAATTAAACGGCGTGTTACCGAAGAGGCAGATGGTCTCTAAATCTTACCTGAGAGACGAAGAAATGGAACGAAATTAGGTTACCTGCATCATTTGTTTTAATGAAAGATGGCGGACAACCAGCCTTACCCTGCAAATCAACCAATCACAACGATAGTTATATTCATGACTCTAAGCATTGTAATAAACACTGTTGGTTTTTGGATACCTTTTCGTCACTGAGCACCTATAATCTATACATGCATCGATTCTCTGCTGATGGCCGGGTTTGAACTCTCAACTCATGTTCAAGCAAAGCAGATAAGCTCATCAACATACAATTGAAAGTTATGCTTTAAAATGTTTTATTTATTCCATTTCAACAAAGATAGTTGAAGGTAACTTGAGGGCCGGCCAATCCAGATGTCTAAAGTACTGGCTCGCTAATACAATCAAGCCGTTAAACATTCAGGATGCCTGTTTGATTCCTGCTGCTGTGAGTGCGGCTTAGGGCTGTGATATGATTTAGAAGGTGGGTAGTTTACACGGGGTCCTCCGATTTTCCACCTCTTAAAAACCAGACCGGCACCATAAGTGAAAAGTTCTTGAGCACTTCGTAAAATAATTCAACTCAAATTAAATAGTTTAAAAGGCATTGTTTTGAGATTGCAAAGCTACCAGTAGGGCCTACTGTTAACGTCATTTTATATTTTGTTACAGCGCACCACTTTGAAGCCAACGCACCACCACTTTGAAGCCAACATACCACTTTGATTGATTGATTTATTTCTTTGATTGGTGTCAAGAATATTTCACTTATACGACGGCGGCCAGCATTATGGTGCGTGGGTTGCTGAGTAACCATCCGCGGGTTACTGAGACCTTCCCAGTTACGGTCGGAGAGGAAGCCAGCAGGAGCTGGACTTGAATTCACAGTGACCGCATTGGTGAGAGGCTCCTCAGTCATTACACTGCGCTAGCGCGCTAACCAACTGATCCACGGAGGCCCCTATGGCTTTTGAGAAAGATGGAGTATTGTTTTCTATATCAGTGTATAATCTATACATCAGCGGTGTCGGAAGGAAATTCAAAATGTGGTATTGGGTCAGCTATCACACCACTTTGAGCGAGGGTCCAAGGGTCTGCAATTCTACCTGGCGGTAAATATAATTTCTACGATTTGGGGGCAACCAGAGGAGGGATCTGAAGAGTACAGGGGCGTAAAAGTGACAGGTTGAAAATAATAGGGTTTTACAAGTTTACCCCAGCACACAAAGCGAGGTCCACAGAGGCCGGTGGGGGGAGGGGGGGGGGGGGGGCTCGGACACAAGTCAGTTGCCCTATAGACAAGTCTTCAGCTATTTAAAGTTAATTGGTGCCACTAGACATGGTGTCCAAAAGAGTAAGGGGCCAAAACCGGCAAAAAATTAAAAGATTAGACGTCAATGCGCGGAGACTAGGGGTGGTGAATTCGAGCATAACATTGAGACTCTGAGGTTAAACCACTTTTATACGACAGCCACAGAAGAGCGTCCGTTTTTTCACTTAGTAAAAGGCTTTGTAAAAGAGCCTCCTCTGCTTGAAAGAAAATTAAGAATTTCAAAAAGAAATACTTGTTCTTATCTGCAGGAACTAACATTTTTGAACGAGGCGGTAGAGCATATACTTTGAATTTCCTGCACTAAATTTTCCCTAGCACGTTTAAAATGTTTGTGGGGTGTTGGGTTAAGTATGTCTTGTCACCCAATACTTGAAATGCTATTGAAAATGTCACAGAGGAGTAAATGTAAAAGTAGTTAACAAACACATGAAAAATTAATAGACTGAAAAGCTGTAAATGTAGAGGACTAGTACATGAAAGTGTAAATGTAGTAGAAGGGTGCGAACGAATGTAGTAGACTGATACTAGTAGGCGGAAATGTCGTGAACGGGTAAGTTTAAATGTAGTAGACGGGTAGGGGCAAATGTAGAGGATGTATTTAGTTGTTTATTTACTTGATTGGTGTTTTACCAGCTTCATGGAGGGAGGAAACCAGGCAGAGTCCGGTGGAAACCCACGAACATCCACAAGTTGAAGGCAGACCTTCAAAACGTACGGTCGGAAAAAAGTCAACATGAGCTGGACTTGAACTTACAAAGAACGCAATCTTTAAGAGGCTCCTGTGTCAGTAGACCGATAAGTGTAGCATACTGATATGTGTAACTGTAATAGGCGGGTAGGTGTAAATGTATTTTATTTGATTTATTTGATTGGCGTTTTAAGCCGTACTGAAAAATATTTCACTTTTACTATGGCGGCCAGCAATATGGTGGGAGGAAAGTGGACAGAGCCCTGGTGAAACCTACGACTATCTGCAGGTTGCTTGCAGACCTTCCCAGGCCAGATAGAAAGACAGCATGAGCTGAACTTGAACTCACATCGACCGCATTGGTGAGAGGCTCCTGGGTCATTACGTTGCGGTAGAGCACTAACCAACTCAGCCAGGCAGGCCCAAATGTAAATGTATTAGATGGCTAGATGCAAATGTAGTAGACGGGTAGATGGAAATGTAGTAGAGAGGTAGCTGTAAATGTATAAGACTAGTAAATGTAGGAGAAAATGTAGAAGTCTAGTAGGTGTTAATGTAGAGGACTAATACATGTAGTTGTATTTATTTATTTGATTGGTGTTTTACGCGGTACTCAAGAATATTTCACTTATACGACGGCGGCCAGCATTATGGTGGGTGGAAACCGGGCACAGCCCGGGGGAAATCCACGACCAACCGCAGGTTGCTGGCAGACCTTCCCACTTACGGCCGGAGAGGAAGCCAGCATGAGCTGGACTTGAACTCACAGTAACCGCATTGGGGAGAGGCTCCTGGGTCATTACGCTGCGCTAGCGCGCTAACCGACTGAGCCACGGAGGCCTCCATGTAGTTGTAAATGTGGTAGACTAGTAGATGTAGATGTAGTTGACAGGTAGGTGCAAATGTAGCAAAAATGTAGATATAAATGTAGTAGACTGGTAGGTTTAACTGCAGTAGACGGGTAGGTGTAAATGTAGTAGACTGGTAGGTGTAAATATGCAGGGCTAGAACATGTAGGTATAAATGTAGTGGGCCAGTAGGTGTAGATATAGTTGACAGGCAAATGTAGCAGACTGGTAAGTGTAGATGTAGTAGATTAGTAGGTGTAAATGGAGTAGACTGGTAGGTGTAACTGTAATAGATGGGTAGGTGTAACTGTATTATGGTATTGGTCAGATCCTTCCACCTACCAGCCCGACATCAGCCCCAGTGTGTTCAACCGTCTCCCGTTTCTTCATGTACACGTATTAGCAGTTGAGTCCAGCATTGTCTCTAGCCTAGGCTAAAGTCATCAGCATTATCTCTAACCTAGGCTAAAGTCATCAGCAGTGTCTCTAGCTTAGGACAAAGCCATCAGTTTTTGCGTCAGAACAAGATCGGTATCAAGATTTATTCATTTCTTAAATGCTATGTTCCAGAATGTCTCCTTACAGGGCGGTGGTCATTTTCAGGGATGTGCATTTCCACTCTGTGCCCATGATATACAACCGACCTTAAGCAAGTTACTGACTCTATGTGACTAGCTCTGCATTTATTTTAGTTTGTTCCCTGCTTAACAATGTACTCAAGAATGTCTTGTTTGATGGTGGTTAATGCTTTGGTGGAGGAAACCACCAAACTTGTGGAAGTTGAACTGACATTTCACTGGCAACTTTGCCACTTCTTACTTACAGATATACTCATCATAACACATGTGACCTTCAACAACCGCTAGACTGTGCAAACACAGGCGTCGTCCACTGTCCATACCCATTTCTGTAGCAAGAACAGGAATAGTGGGCTATTATACATACGCCCTACCCAAGGTCAGGATTGAACCCGCATCTCGTCGGTCCTACTGACTGAGTGGCAAGCATCGGCCGCAACACATTCTCCATATTAAGATTTAGGCCTATCAGTTAAAAGCATATTACTAACGGTCTGGACAATGAGCAAAATTCAATTGACGATAGTTATTTTTATTTTTCATTTACGTGCACGTTGCCTGAATGGCGACTGTCAGGTCTGTGTTATATCCAGCATACAATATACTGCCTGGAAATTTTGAGGCAAAAAGCAAGAAAACCCTTATAATCTTGAAATAATATTGGTTCATACAAAAATCAGGCATGAGTGGGCGAATGGTATAATTAGGAGCTTATGTGGACGCCTCTCATTTTTGCTCTGTCTCTTTTCACCAAGTTAACTGCCCAGGAAAGGTAGATCAACCTCATAATACATACAGTAAAGCCTCTCATTTCTTAGTAGGTCCCCAACGTCTCTCTTGGCAATTCCTGTCGTGGCAAAAAATAAAAGAATGTCGTTGGTTACTTTTTTTTTATTTGATGAGTATTCCTCTGTTGGCGTTCACAATCTTCTGGATTTGAAAAAGTGACAAATAACTTTACAAAACAGAAGTCGGTGAGGCGTAGGAAATGTTCGAACACGCGATCTCACCGGAAGCTGCAACGTAGACCACAACCTGCAACAGCGACCTTACTGGCAACAGGCGTCCCGTAACAACAGTGTACACCATTATCAAAGACCACAACCTGTAAGTGCTACCTTACCGGCCAACAGGTGTCCCGTAACGGCAACGTAGATCATTATCAAAGGCCACAGCCTGAAGGCTAGACCTCACTGACAAGAGGTGTCCTATAACGGCAGTGTACATCATTATCAAAAACCACAATCTATAAGTGCGACCTTACTGGCCAACAGGTGTCCCGTAAGGGCAGCGTAGATCATTATCAAAGATCACAACCTATAAGTGCAACCTCACCGGCCAACAGGTGTCGCGTAAGGGCAGGGTAGAACATTATCAAAGACCACAGCCTATAAGTGCAACCTTACCGGCCAACAGGTGTCGAGTAACGGCAGCCTAGATCATTGTCAAAGACCACAACCTATAAGTGCTACCTTACTGGCCAACAGGTGTCCCGTAAGGGCAGCCTAAATCATTATCAAAAACCACAACCTATAAGTGCAACCTCACCAGCCAACAGGTGTCCCGTAAGGCCAGCGTAGATCATTGTCAAAAACCACAACCTATAAGTGCGACCTTACTGGCCAACAGGCACCTCGTAACGGCAGCCCACTGCCTTTAAGTGGGAGGCTTCGATAACATATCATAATTTTTTTAAACATTTTTCCAAATATTTTACTTATAAGCCATGAATATTTGGTTAAATAACGAAAAATCTCATTAGCGTTTTTCTCTCATTTAAATCCAAAAGCTATCATAAGTCAAAATTTCAACTGCCGACATCTTTCCCGTTGAAGTATCAATCTGTAAGATTAGAATTGTGTCATACGCTGACCTGTGCCATCGGTAAGATCAAACCAGACAGCGGGCACGCCGGCGCAGAATTGGCTCAGTGTGGGGCCTAACTCTGATGACGTCATATTCCCAGGCCGGAGTCTGGCGAGTTTCACTTTCTGTGGGTCAAGATCTCGACCCTTAAAACAAAAAATCATATTTCAGAACTATTTTAGACACAAATCGATATCAACCTACATAAAACGAAAAGTCCGACTTTAACTTATATCTGTGTCCCACCACAATATTAATATTATATTAAGATAATTATCTGATACAGTCGGTTGTTTACTTTCATTAATTTCATGGAAAATCATTATAACACACTCAGTGACTGAGCCAGGAATTTGCAGTCATGTGTCGGTATTATCTGTTTACTATGCATCGAAACATGTGAGATTGGTAACAAGCCTAATACAAGGGCTTTTACTGAACTGGAGTAACTAAGAGTTACACATAAACTATGCTTTATGTTTAAAAAACCCCAATTATTGGGAACAACCAATTACACTGTATATGTACCAGCTGCTGAACGTAAAGGAGAGGAACACAAAAATGATCCAACGGTGTGAAAAGTTATTTCGTAAATATGGTCTTTAATATTTGTTCAATTTTTTATGGGAAAAAGGACATTTGAAAATAATGCTTTTATGGTGGTTATTTGGGACCACCTGAGGGTATTTGTTTTTCAAACATCTTTGTTTCCTTAAAGAAAAATGGAGGAAATACTGATGATCATGTTTACTAATGCCTTTTCCCATTCTTTCATCTGAAGTTTACTTCAAATTTTCCTTTCCTCCAACTTTAAGATAACGTAGACGTGTTAAACACTAACCTGTCTGGCTTCGACGGTAGTTTTAAAAGCTTCAAAATCCGGATGCGAAACCTTGGTCACGAAACAACGGTTCCTTTTGAATTCTCTCAGGGCAACATACCCCTACTGAAAGAAAAAAAGCAGCACTTACATCAAGTTATTATTAAAAGGTATTTACATACTAGGTCCAGTTTGAGCTACTTTTCTTGACGGATCCCCTAGCTTGTTTTATATACCTGAAATACCCAGTGGTCACCCCATTTATAACAATTCTTGTAAAGCAGTATGTTACAGAATTTTTAGATACATTTAATGTGAGGGTTACCTAACACCAGATAAAAATTTCCTGTCAATTATGTGATGCCGGGGACATTCTTGGGTAGAGGAAACCGGATTCCCTGTGAGGGGCCGGGGAGTGCCCGGGGAATGTCCAGAACTTCCCGGGGAGTGTCCAGGAAAAGCATGTCACTGAAAAATTCGCCATATATTGTTGGGAGATATGTGGTCTTCCTGGATCGTCAGACTGCCCAGACGACCGCTTACTGTCACCCAGAAGCACTGATGGCGGAGAGATCTACTTGTAACAAATCCCTGCTAAGGCCGGAATTGAACCCTCGAGTCGTGGGTTATGTTACGATTGAAAGGTAAATATTTTTAACCTACCCTAAACCTCGAATAATCGAGAAAAATTATTCCGAAATAAAGGCTAACAGTAAGGTGATAGCTATATGCACAGAATCGCACAAAAATACAGTGAAAGAAAATTATTCCACATTTAGTTGCATGGAGTTTACATGGGCTGTAGAATGAAATATGGCAAGCAGTCAAGCAAGGCTCATCAACAAACAACTGAAAGTAGTGTTTAAAATGTTTATGCACTGTTTAAAAGGCAATGTTTTGTTTAAAGATGCATGTAGTTAAAGGCGAGTAGAGATCCCCTGGATCAGATGGCTGATTCTTTCAAGTAGGCGCCGATGCACATGCGTTTCCTGTTCCCATGATCTGGAAGATGGCGGTTTACAGAAACGCCTCAAGAGAGTCATGAATTATCAAACATGTTATGTATTTGGCGCAGCTCCACAAAAGACAAAAGCTGTCAGAAACGTTCACAGCTGACGAGAGTTACATGCTTAAAAAAAGACACGAATGAATTTGTTTTTAAGCACATGCCGTGTTCTCCGTCCTTCTACCACTCGCACTTCAGTTTCCCGCCATTCAATTTAATTATTAATTTATTTATTTGATGGGTGTATTACGCCGTACTCAAGAATATTTCACTTCTACGACGACGGCCAGCATTATGGTGGGTGGAAACCGGGCACAGTCCGGGGGAAACCCACGACCATCCGCAGGTTCCTGACAGACCTTCTCACGTACGGCTGGAGAGGAAGCCAGCATGATCTGGACTTGAACTCACAGCGACCGCATTGGTGAGAGACTCCTGGGTCATTACGCTTCGCTAGCGCTTTAACCGACTAAGTCACGGAGGCCTCCCTTCCCCGCCATTCAAAAACCAGACCGACGCCAATTAGGTGAAAAATTCTTGAAGATGTTTTAAAAACAAATTTAAAAAACACAGCACAATCTTGGAAATTTTCACAAAGATAACAAGGAGACTAAGTGCTGCTAAAATCCTATCATTTTTTGTCAAAACGCACCACTTGGAAGTCATGCAGAGCCAAGGAGTTTTCACCGTTGAGTCTGTAAGCCTCGGTCGACGCCATCAGTATGGTCCGTTCCTTCGTGTTGATGACAACCGACTCGTGAATCGCTATGTTGCCATGGAGACGTTTCCACGAAATCCACTGAAACAAAATACAACAGCAAAACCAACGTTTGTACAGATAACGAGTTTCATGGAAAGTACCGATAAAAAGAAGCTAACAAGGAGAAATTGCTAACCTCCTCCAAAACTATCGATGGCAGAAAAGTAAACAGTATAACGATGATAATTATCCGCCAAAATATTCGGCATTTAGAAATTGAGAAGCCATATCACTCATCCGGAAGCGGTTTGGAACTTACACCAAAAATGCCATGCCTGTGTGGTAAATTCAATGTGTTTATTATCAGACGAATTGCATTTTGAAAACAACAATATAATCTGCACAAAAACAAGCATTTCGAAACTGTTACATTTTTAACCTAGTTTTAATTCAGAACGACAAAATGTTTTGAAAGGAACTTCCGAAAATGATAAAAACGGCTATTGTTTATCGAGCTAACTGACGGTCTGACATTTTCTGAATCGTCCTATATACCCCTTTGATACTAGCGGATGGTGTGTCAAAAACGTCAAGAATTTCTCAGAAAGCCTTTCAATCTTCAGCCATTTTCATCACGTGATACAGGTAGGGGCCTTTAAACACAGTAACTAGAAGAAACGTAGAAGAAAAAAATGTTTATATCTGCTGTTACCTAGCTATTGTAACCTGTGTACTGCTATAGTGACGTGCACTGTTCGTTAACAATTTAACAGACCTCTTGATTTGTGGAACTCTTCTCGGCTTGGAGATGGAATATTACCCCAGCAAAAACGGCACCAAGAACCAATGCGGTGGAGAGTGCAGCAATCAGGGCAATGAATGCAGAGCGTTTGCGTTCTCCTCTAGCTGGGGTACAATCCTCTTGGTTATACTGAGAAAACATTATAAATCCACGTACGCAAAATTTAGAACAACAAAACTTTACGATATTCATAAACAGGCATATAATCATTAGTGCACTCAGAGCTTTGTAGAACACATTACAAATATGAAATTAAATTGTGAATGCTAATATATGTCTGTATCAATGCTAGGGTTTTACTTTGTATTTAACAAGCTTTTTGCCATATGGCAGTATGTGGGAAGTATCTCTCCCCCAGAGCTCTGGGTCAAGTCGTTCAAAAGGGTATTAAAACTTAGGCAGACTAAAGTGCAATTTAGTTTGAATTGGGATGAGACTTGTATTAAGATTTAAACCTGGCTTAACTTTAATCCACGATTGAACAACTGGCCCCAGCCCAACTTCTTCCATCTGTAAACCCGACATATGCTATACAAAATTAAATTTTAAATGCGACGTTAAAACACATGTCCTACTTATATACTCTGTCAAAAAAGAAACCCATTTAGCTGAAAATGAATGTTAAAAAATATCGTTTCCTGTGTAGAATGGTACCACGCGACACCAGAGTATATATTATAATAACATGGTTAGACACGGTTGTCGATAAACACAACTCTGTGCTTTACATTTTGTGCCTGGTACTATGGGTGACTTCTATAGGTGACATCAGGGGCCTCCGTGGCCGAGGTGCATGTTTAGCTTGCAAGCGCGCCACAATCACCCAGGGGCCTAACACCAATGCGGTCGTTGAAAGTTCTAGTCCAGTTCATGCTAGCTTCCTTTCTCTTGGTAGTAGTAAAGGGTAATATTTTTCAAATACCTGATTTATGCAGGTTAATTTATTCACATGTCCATATAACGATTAATATTTGCTAGCATAAGACTGCAGTTTGGTGAGTAAAACCTACATCTAGGTAAATAATAACAACTCACACCTCTCTATAACCATGCAAAGTGTGTAATTAGGTAAGACAAAGTTATGTTCCTACTCCGTCATGATTTCAGGCTATTTCGATGATCTGGTGTTAAAGACTGTTTAATGTTAAAAACGTCGAGACCTCTGCTTGATCTGTTTGGCTTTCAGCTACCTTTGAAACAGATCACGTGCATACGTATATATTACATATATTTTACGTACATGTCATGTACGTGTCCAGGCTGTTTACGTATATACGTATATATTACACATACATGCCATGTACGTTTGATATTGTCATTTTTTTATACAGTTGTACCTATTTGAAAATTTGAAACATATTCTAAAATGACGGAGCTAAAATATTTGAAAAAACATTGTCCGAATTTATCTTCCCTGCTATTTTTAGTCCCGTCATTTTGTTTAAATATGTGACGAGTTTTGCCGAGATGTGAACAGTCTTCCGAGATAATTTGAAACTGGCAAAACAAGGTGACGTTTTATATCGCCAATGCGCTGTGTTTTCATGGAACAAGGCCAGATGGATTCGGCCATCAGGCCCGATTAGGCTTGAAGTAGACACCTGATAGGTGCTTTTCTACCCGGTGTTTGTTCATTCGTAAGATGACTGACTATTGGATTTCAAAGGCGCACCCATCCCTGAATCGCGCTGTTGTGAAACGATACATTTTCCCCAAACAAAGACGCGCTATAAGCAACACCTGCGCCTACGTGCAACAACAAGATGCCTCATTACGTACTCGACATGTCGACTTGGTGAAGAAAAAGTTTGTCATGTTATGAACCTGGAGAATCCATAATACCATGCAGAGATATACCTGTCCCATATATATATATATATATATATATATATATATATATATATATATATATATATATATATATATTGCTGAAGTAGCAAGGTCCAAATATTGCTTGCAGACTTAAATTCTAGACAAAGTATTGTACAATAGATTTCAGATAAAATAAAGGATAGGAACACACCAAATTTTAAAAAATCAAAATTAATTTGAATATATATATATATTCAAATTAATTTTGATTTGTTGAATATATATATATATATATATATTTCTTGAATATATATATATATATATATATATATATATATATATATATATATATATATATATATATATATATATATATATTCAAATTAATTTTGATTTTTTACAAGTTGGTGTGTTCCTATCCATTATTTTATCTGAAATTTATTGTACAATAACTTGTCTAGAATTTAAGTCTTCAAGCAATATTTGGACCTTGCTACTTCAGCAATAGCAATTTTAAAACGATTTGAAACTTTGACTGAAGTCTAAGATGGCTTCGTGCTTCCGGGGCCCGTTTATTAGAATATTGTGTAAGTGAAGGTATTTTCATCGCAACAGAGGGTATTTTAATCGCAACAGAGGGTATTTTCACCGGTATAGAAAATATTTTTACCACTGTGGAAATCTTTCAACCGCTTAGGAAATTATTTACACCTCGGTGTAAACTTGTGCCAAAATAATTTATTCCGTGAAAGAATATTTTTCTTTTGTAAATTTTTTATTCTTTGTGTAGGACAGTATTTCCCGTGAAAAATGTATTTGACTAACGTTCCCGACAAATCTTTTGAAAATCGCCATGCTAACCAGAATATGTAGAAAACCTACAAAAAACTCAAATGAGAAGTCAAACAGATTGATAAATCAACATGTTGCCAATATAGGCTACATGGATGTAAGACCTGTGTATACTGAAAATAAGAGATCTAAATCATTTCAAATTGTCGTAACAGTTTTCCAATACATCTAATGTTCACCTTAGCTTAGCTTACCACATTCCTTGAATCCGACTTTTCTGCCATTTTCAGTCCAGTCATCCTGCTTATTTCCAACCAATGTTTTAGGAAGCTGTCCCCAGTTCCCCAGATGTTCGAGCAGAGTGTTCACGCAGATTGCACCCAGTCCAGCAGCGGCTGCGCAATCACATCGGCGCGTTCGACTTTTATACAAATCTTGATATACAAAGCTTCACACCAGTGGAAATACTGTCAATAAGGAAGACGTTTCTGATTGGTTTGGCAGCCACCAATGGTATCAATTTTCTTTGAGAATATGTCAAGCGTGTCTTTCAAAGAAGACACCACATCAATTCATTTCTGTGTTTAGTTTTCAGGTTGCGTTAGACACGGTCCTCAATACAGGGAGGACACCGTCCTCAAGGAACAAAAGATAAATAAGGGAATAGATAAGAGATCGATCTAAGGTGTCAAACTTGGTAGAATGGTATGGAATTAATATGTGCCTTCTTTATGCAACTGAAAGCCTTTCACAAGAATACCGTTGGTCATAAATAAATAGCCCGTATTCTCCTAAGCTACTGAGTAATCCAGTATACGGAGACATTTAACTTGAGCTTCCAAATGGGTTTGGTTTTGAATTGGATTTGCCTTCAAATGTAAAACATATATCCATATCAAGATCCGATTCAAAGGCATAGCAGGATTTTTCATGAATGCGGGTCATACACAATATATCTGTATAAAGATTTGGACACTCAAAGAGCGCGTTTTAATCTGTATTAAATGCTGGCGCATATAGGCCTACTTACAGGATAGACCTGTGCGGAGTATATAGGGCCTATTGGCAGTAGTCAAAATTTCTCTCCAGAAATGTACGAGCGCCTGTCTCTATCATATAACGTTACACACCAAGGGAAATCTGTGAAAATCTTGTGAAAGTGTGAAAAAAATGCTCATTCGGTGGCATGAATTAAGATAGTTGAACTATACATGTACATTTAACGAAAAGGTGATTTCTTGTTTATGTTTTATTTATTTATTTATTTATTTATTTAGTGTTTTACTGCGTACTCACTTATGCAACGGCTGACAGCATTATATGGTGGGAGGAAACCAGGCAGAGCCCGGTGTAAACCCACGACCATCCGCAGGTCGTTTTTTTCTGCGCTTCGACCAAGTTTTATATATCTGATTCGGAAATGTACAATAGTGAGCTTTGGGGCTCTGGGGCCGATTCTCCGCCTTACCGCACCACGATTTTTTAGCAAGGGTCGTAAAATTCCAAGACAACGAAGGCAATTTCAGAAGTCTTCAAACTATACATAACAGTTTATACATTAAATGTGTATTATGGTGTACAATGTGATTCGGGGCTCGGGGTAGGTACCGTTGTCGGAATCAGCTGTGTCAGTGTACGAAACGACACTACTGCAAATAACTACATTTACTTCGACATATATTCTTCAGGTTATTTTTAGTCTGCCGAAGTGAAATGCAATCATTTTTGCTGTTCTTTACGGCAAATGTTTTTTACCTGTATACTTACGTGGCTAAGATTCGAACTCCGATCATTCCCGAACAATATCACACGTTCTCACATTTTCTATTACATTGTCATAAGTGTGTTTATCAATGATGCCGCTTCCATCTTTGTGAATTATTGCAGGAATTTCTAACCCAAACCTGTTGTCTATCCTGAGACCGACAAAAAGTCATGATAATGTTTTAAAATCAGTAGTTAATATTTATATATATATATATATATATATATATATATATATATATATATATATATATATATATATATATATATATATATATATATATACCTCGGGTTCTAATCTAATATTTGCTTTCACAGGGTGTTGGACATTTTGTACTATTTCTCCGTGTGCATCCTGTCGTGCTCCGTTTGCAGCCATTCTACGTACGTGTATGCCTTGTGTTAATGACTGCCTGTGTGTGGGGGGGTCTTGTCAATTGTTATTCAATCTTATCAGTTTACAAAGTATTGCTAATATTTTATTTATATCCTTCTAATGTTTAAAGCGAGTGGTTGTTCACTGCGAGTTGGTTGACGAAACTCCTGAATCATTTAACAGTGTCAGTCATATATGTGCCCTGTGTGTGATTTTGGGTTACGGGTCATGCTGGTTGACGGAAGCCCTGCATCATTTCCCAGTGTCTGTCATACCTTGTGTGTGTGAATTTGGGTTACGGGATGTTTATTGTACCATAGTATGCATGAATGCCGTTCAGTCTTTTCTCACAATTGTCCCTATGCGGTCATTTTTAAAAATTCTTATCGCAACGCTATTGGAAAAAAAGACACGGTCAGCTGGTAGGGAAATTTCGTTTTGTGCTCTCTAATAAAAAGAGATTGGAATTTTAAAGAAATAAAAAATTTAGGAAAAATCAAAAGCCCAGTAATGTGAAGAATGGCCCATTTTTGGAGGGTGGGTCATGTGTAACCCAACGAACATATTTTTATAGTGGCCTAGCTGTCACTTTACCTAGTGAATTGCTAGGTGTTAAGTGTTTGTGAAGTCTTCAGACGTTGAATCTAAATTTTAAAACCAGTTTGAATTCTGCTGAAATCTCGCAAAATCTCGGAAGTCGAATACATTTATCTGTATATTTGTCCATGTCGCCGATGGAGTAATCTGGCTTCCTCGCGTATATTTATTTTTGCGGGGACAAGTATTACTGCATCAGAAAATACATGTCCTCTTTGTTGCAAATTGTCTTTCCCACCTGAAAATAAGTAAATAAGTATGATATTCTATCTACATTGTTAGATGCATCGATCACGAAGGCAGAAAGCGACAGAAGCGCTTGACTTCTGGACGGGTCTATGGTAGTTCTGTGGGTGGATAGAGGTTGTTGTTTACATTGAATAAACAGTGAGTGAGTGCTTGGGGTTTAACGTCGTACTAAACAATTTTTCAGTCATATGACGATGAAGGAATCCTTAGAGTGCATGTAAATGTGCCTCCTTGTTGCAGGACGGATTTCCACCGCTCTTTTATCCAGTGCTGCTTCACTGAGACGGCTTACCGAAGGCAAGTATGCCGCTCTGCCCGAACCATTATACTGATACGGGTCAACCAGTGCTGAACGCCAAGCGAGGAAGTTTCAGCTTTGTCTTTTAACGTCTTAGGTGTGATTCGTCCAAGGACTGATTCTGGATCCAAGGCCCCAGAAGCTCTACCAACTGTGCTATCCGGGCCGGTCACCTCGAATAAAGATTAAACGGGCCTAGAGTTCGTCTACATGGCTTTTAATCAAAGTGACAAATATTACAAAGGAATCAACAGCCGAGAAAATAATAAACAAACGAATGTATGCTTCGGGAGATGATACGCGCCCTGTGCACAGTATCAAGTTGTATTTGCAGGAAAAAAATTCTTCCTGCGAGTCTGTCTTTCATCGGCCTCTCCAAAACGTCCCAGTTGACCACAAACCATGGTAGTGCAATCAACCAATGTGTCACAAAACGATCGGATCTGTCTGATCTTTCCCGCAATGCAAAACTTAGCTGCCGTTACACGATTCACTGCGTCCGTGGCACGACAGCCACAGTTCATGCTGGTACCAGGGTTTTTGTGATGGACGTTATGCATGTGACGGGCCCCCGCAATGAATCCTGTGTAAGCCCTATGGAGTTATGTCACCAAACCGTCCGTTTCAAAACGCCGTGAAATCAGCAATCTCCTGCATGCTTCAAGTGTGTTATCAGAAGATGCCGAAAGTGAAAAAGTGAAACGTCACTCCCAGTGCAATTGCCCGATGCTGTCACGCCTCAAAGTCTTGGAGGGCTGTTCAGCACAGTTCACATCAACTTCACATCCTCTGGATAGCGGACTGGCTGCAGACCGTCCTTTTCAACTCCCAATCCTTGTTTGATGTTTATCCGTGTTAAACTGTTGTGTTTTTTTTTCAGAATGTTAAGTCAGTTTGCTCATGTTTTCTCTCCGCAAACGCTATTGTCTGACTGCCGGCAATATATTGCCGCTGACCCATATCTTCAAATTTGGTACATCATGTGACTTTTATGCATGAGTGTGACGCGTATATTTTACGTAACAGTTCTGGTACGGCGCACTGAGCGAAACATGTGCACGTGGCTGGTTTAATGTACATATAACTTTGTACAGTTTGCGTCATTACAAATATAAATTGTGATAGCCATCCATTGTATTTCACAATACTACAAACGCAAATCATATTTATCCTCATGATAACTTGAACATATAAATTATAATATATTTATTTGCTTTCTTCTAATAACACATAATAAACACATAATTGTGATGCTGTTATTGTTTTGATATTTATCGATATATGTTGAGAAATTAACAATGAATTGAAAATGTAACCTGAAGTGTTCCATTATTTCAACATTCGTTACCCAGTGTCTATGAATTTGATATAGAATACAACACGACCCCAAAGCATTTACGCAAGCAAACCGAATAAAATTCAGTGTCAAACTAGTTTTGTGTGTGTTTCAATTATTTTTTTTCGTCCATAATTCAAACTTTAATTAGGTTAAACAGTTGAACTCCCCACTTTTGTTGTCGTTTTGCTGATTCCAGAGGTCTCCAGCCCCTTTAGCTCTGTCAAACTGAGTTTGAAAAATCCTTTGGCATATCCGAACTCTTGCTGCCAGCAACGAGCGACTCTCCGGCTCATCGTCAGTGTGGTCGCTATTTGACACCGTGCCTGTCTCACCGAAGCCTACCCTGATAACAGCTTCTTAACTGAGAGCAGCATAATATAAAAGCATCCCTGCAAATGTTTTATTTTATAATGCTATATTTTATAGTCGGAATCTTTTTCGAGAAACAACATATTCTTTGTTTATTATTCTATACTAGTCGTGAAGCACGTCGGTAATATTTACTATCGCATGTTAAACGCCTGTAAAACACTTCATGGTTTTGTCCAGAATTAGGTCAAGCCTCTTGAGAACGTTCGGTTTGACGAAAACAACGTGTAAGGAAAAGTGAGGGCGTTTGTCTCTCTTAATCTATATCGCGAATGGCGTTTTTGTTATAATTACAAAACATTTTGCTGCTACAAATGTAATAGTATAGAAATAATGTTTGCGTCAGGGTAGTCTAACGGTAGTTTGACATCAAATCGACCTTCGACTTAAAATATAAACTCTTACGCATCGATTTGATGTCAAACTACCGTTAGACTACCCTGACGCGAACATTATTTCTTAAACAGGCCACTCATTTATGCTTGACATCAATTCGCCATACTAATGGGAAAGTTCGTCAGTAACTTGTCGGTGGTCAATGGTGGAAAATTCTTCAGTATGGTATTAGCCAAACACTTGAAAATAAAGCTCTGCTGAGACTTTCACGTAAATGTCCGCTTAGTTGACTCAACACGTGTACACATAGTTAAACATTATATACCAGATCATTGTCACAGCAAGTGTAACATGTAGTTTAACATAATATACCAGGTTCTTGACACAACACGTGTAACATATAGTTAGTGAAAAAAATATAATGTATGATATAGGGGCGATAACTCATTGACATCCTTCCGCCTACTAATAAATACAATCGAACAAATAATCCCATTAATTATTTTACGTTAAAAGCGTATGGTAAGCTTAACTTTAAATTCCACGCGAATATGTATACAGGCGAGTGTGGGTTTCAAGTCGATTTTTGCTGACGCCTTCAGACTCGCTGACAACTGTCGCTTCACAACACCTGTGGGACGGAAAATATAAAACTCGTAAGACAAAGAAACAAGAAAACAGGCTCATTTTTCAAAAACGTATGCGAAGGGGAAGAAGATCAAGAAAGCCATCCCTAAAACCAGCAAGGTCAACAACAACAAGGGCAACAACAGCAAGGAAAACAACAACAAGGGCAACAACAACAAGGGCAACAATATAAAGTACTACAACTGCACCTATGTATCTGCTCTTCACAGCTGAAACAGTTTTTCGATTACAACTAAATTTATTTTAAAAAATGACGTGCCATGTATATTCCAACTTTATTAAGATCTGGTATTTATTACGAATCCTATTATTGTATTTATTGTTAGCTTATCATAGGATATGTCGTGACGTACAAAAGTACTAAAATGTTCTGAGGATTATTGACGTGTGGCAAAAGTGATTCTTACAGTCTTAATTCCTCAAACCCTAGCAATCAGTCCCAAAACTAGGAGGGTTTCTGTCCTGACGTCAACGGGAGGCGAGGAGGAGGGGGAGGGGATGAAGGGAGGCATCCAACATAAATCGGTAATTAAGTTCACTGTCGGCTTCATTTTCGAACTAAGTGGCCAACGGACACAACAAAAACGCTTAAATACAGGATCAATATTTAGACAAAAGCAGGCCACAAAAATAAAAAAACATTTTTGGGGGCGACATTTTCCCCCACATAATCATCATCTTTCTTCTTGGGTGCTTTTCGAGATTTCTTCAGATATGGTGATATTCAGCGTAATTGGTTGACTGACAGAGTGATTGATTAATGCATTGACGTTAAGTATATTTTTTCTTTATTCGAAGTAAACCACGTGAACTTTTCAAGAACCTTATGGAATTTCCAATAATTCCATTTTTAGTATGTGTTGAAAGGATTTCACTGAAGTTTTGAAAAATCAGGTAAAGAGGAATAAAGCAGGGTATAAGATGAATGATGTAAATGATTCACCTGTCTCCTTGACATCGAACCAATGAGCTGGGACTCCATCACAAAACTGGCGCAACTTGGGCCCTAATTCTGATGACGTCATGTTGCGAACCTGGGCTTCACCTTCCATCAATGGCTGAAGATCAAGAGTCTTCCCCTGGAGAAATGGAATCATAAAAATATGATATGTTTCTTAGCTGACAACTGTAATATTTACCAAAGATTTTTGCAGGAAGACGAGAAAATGGTTCATTATGGGCTTGTGGAAATACTTGAACTCGACAAATTCAGATTTTCATTATGCCATATTTCAGTTAGTTTATCTCTCTTTTGTCCCTCTTTGGGGTCCTCCGTGGCTCAGTTTAGCGCGCTAGCGAAGCGTAATGACCCAGCAGCCTCTCACCAACGCGGTCGCTGTGAGTTCAAATCCACCTCATGCTGGCTTCCTCTCCGGTCATAAGTGGGAAGGTCTAGCAGCAACCTGCGGATGGTCGTGGGTTTTGCCCCGGGCTCTGCCGGGTTTCCTCAAACCATAATGCTGTCCGCCGTCGAATAAGTGAAAT